>NC_060271.1:116644357-116801431 GCF_021613505.1 Equus quagga | reverse complement strand
CCGTCCCTCTGAGAGGAGCCATCACCGTCCCTCTGAGAGGAGCCATCGCAGCCCCTCTGAGAGGAGCCATCACTGTCTCTCTGAAAGGAGATGTCGCAGCCCCTCTGAGAGGAGATGTCGCAGTCCCTCTGAGAGGAGCCGTCACCGTCCCTCTGAGAGGAGCCATCGCAGCCCCTCTGAGAGGAGATGTCGCAGTCCCTCTGGGAGGAGATGTCGCAGTCCCTCTGAGAGGAGTCATCCTTGTCCCTCTGGGGGAAGCCCTCGCAGTCCCTCTGAAAGGCCAACTGCAGTCTCTTTGAGGAAACCCGTCGGAGTCCCTCTGAGAGGAGTGGACACAGTCATTCCGAGAGAATCGGTCACAGTCCCCCTAAGGAAAGACTCAAGCACAGCTCCCCAAGGGAGAGGCCCAGACATAGTTTGTTTAAAGATTTCAGGAGTTACTCAAACATAAAAAAACCCCCCAAAGCAGGGCAAGTTTGGAGGCCTGAAGCTAGGAAACGAGAAGAGATCCGCCCCCATTATTCACCGACTCGCTCCGGTCTCCACCGAGTGCCCTTTCCTGGCTTCTTTCCCGCTCAGCCACTGCCTCCACTTTCCGCGCCCTCAACAATGAAAGAGCTTCCACGTCTCTCTACCTGGGGGGAGCGGGGCGGGAATGGGTCTGTAATTTCTCCATGATAAATAAAGGGGCAATCATTGATCTCCTTGTGCATCTAGGACCACCAGTCTTCAGACTTGGGGGAGATGGAGGGTGGAGGGACTTCGTCGCGCAAACGACTGGACCGAGAGGGAGGGGTCCCGGGGTCAGAGAAACCCCACCCACTTTTTCCCGGGTCCTACAACGCAATCCCGGGGCGGGGTCTCAGAGGCATCGGAGGGGGGGCTCGTCACGTGACTCACTCGGGCTGCAGCCCCCTCGGAAGCAGCCAGGCGGAAGTAGACGTTCCGAACCGGGCTCGGCGGCGCCGACTCCACATCCGGGAGAGGAGAGGAGAGCGGAAGTGGCGTTGGTCTGGCCGGAGCCCTTGGGTGAATTGGTTAGGCGTGGAGAGGGAGTGATGTCTTCCAGACTCGGTGCAGTGTCCGCCGTGAGTTTCTCGGTTTGACCGTTATGCTTTAGGGGTAGCGCTGTCGAGCCCGCGACACGCGGTACCTCGCTTTTGTCCCAGGCTCACAACTGGTTTTATCAGAGCCATCGTAGGCCCCACCCTTGTGGGTCAGATCTACCTGTCCCCCCTTATTTCCCCAAATCCCCACTTTCGGCTGCCTCTTCCTCTCCTACTTGGACTCAGTTCCTCGCCAGATTGCCATTGGTTTCTGTTCCTTTTGCTATCCCAGTACCTTCCATATCCGTTGTTCTCTCTTTTCACCTCCCTTTTAGAGCCTCTTATCTGGGACAGGGGTTTGAGAATGGAAGAGGTGAAGGCTCTGGTGTTGTCACCTGCCTTGACTCTCTAGGAAGATAGGACGGCATACTTTTCCTAAAAAGTCTTGCCGCCTTCCGTTTGAGGTAGTTGCCCCGGGAGAGCTTCATTTCTTCTGGGCACGGGGAATTTGTCTTTTTGTGGCCAAGGTTCAGAAGTCCCTATCATTCACTTATGTGCTTGCGATTTGCTAGACTCCGGGACCCACGTCCTTTAAGCAGCAGAGGAGCACGAGGATCGTGGGAGCTAAGAAGTAAGTGAGGTTTTGTGAGGTCCTTTTATAATTGTGTCGCCAGCGCCGTCCGATAGAACTTCCTATGATGATGAAAATGTTCTGTATCCGCACCGTCCAGTACTGTAGCCACTAGCCATGTATGGATTTTGAGCACTTGAAATGTGGCTAATGTGACTGAGGAACTGAATTTTAAATTGTGCTTAATTTTAATTAATTTAAATTGAAATAGCCACCTGTAGCTAGTGTCTACCTGATTGGACAGTGCAAGGCTAAAGCTAGTGTGGGGGAGAAAAATCTAGCTTGCAAAAAAAAAAAATACGAGTTATAGTAAAAATGACTCAGTAGTCCTGCATTTCTTCGGACATCAAATATGTACTCAGGAATACATTGATGATAAATGGGAAAGACTGATACGTGGGAGAAGACTGATGAAAAGACCCATGAAAAATACATGGGAAAAACTGATAAAAGTGGCTGTAAGAAATCCTTGTGTTTTCAAACTACTTGGCTTCAACAGTGGTGTGTTATTTTGTATACTGAATGAGCTAATCTTTTCCATTTTTGTTAATACAGAAAAGATTTTTGTTAACTAGATACTCGTTGGAAGGGATTAATTCATTCAGATAGCATTTACTGAGTATCGACTATTTGCCAGCTATGTAGTAGGTTAGATACAGAGATATGAAAAACAGAACTAACAGTCTAAAGGGGAGATAGGCAAGTAGATCAACATAATATGGTGTAATTAAGTATTTTTCAACCGGAATTTAGTATAGTCTTTGTGGAAGGAGAATGATAGTTTGGAAGGGAAGGCTTGCCAGTGCAAGTCACTCCTAAACAGACTTGAAAGTCAAGGAATAATTCAGTTAGCCGAAGGAAAAGGTATTTTTTCAGAAGAGAGAACAGAATGTGAACAGGTAAAAGAGTTTAATGAGATAGCAAGTGTGTAATTGGTAAAAAAATATGAAGATTAATGAACCTTCACCTGTTAATTTGAATCAGAATCATTGAGGTTAGAGTGTTGGGATTATTTTTTTTTGGTGAGGAAGAGTGGCCCTAAACTAACACCTGTTGCCAATCTGCCTCTTTTTGCTTGAGGAAGATTGTCCTTGAGCTAACATCCCTGCCGGTCTTCCTCTATTTTGTATGTGGGATGCTGCCACAGCGTGGTTTGACCAGCAGTGCATAGGTCCATGCCTGGGATCCAAACCACAAACCCCAGGCCACCACCGAAGCAGAGCATGAGAACTCAACCACTATGCCACCGGGCCAGCCCCGGAATCCTTCTTTTTAACTGGCTTCCCAGAAGATTGTGAAATTTGAGAATATTGCTGAGAAATGAGACTAGTAGAGAGTAGAAGATCAAACCATGGAGAATATCACCTTTTAAGGATTGGGTAGAATAAAAGAAGGCTGTAAAGGATACTGAGATGAACTAAAATACTCTTCTAATGAAATCGAAATATTTGCGCCTATAGAATGAACTAGAGGTTCTTAAAAATTCTTGGTAGATCAGAAAGGAGTTGAAAATGGGTTAAACTTTTCATCTTTGTGATCAGATGCTGAGAGTGAAAGGTAGTGCTACAGACAGCAAATTATAAAGTCACTGCAATTATGATAATCATTGTTTGAACCAAAAGCTTTTTCTTGTCATATTTATGGAAAGGGAAGTTTGAGATTAATCTGGTTTTTAACAAATAATCAAATGCCTTGGCTTGATAGGTAGATAGTATAAAATACTTGAGAATTGTTTCTGTTGAGTCCTTGAAAAATAAAAGACAGAGACCTGGAGGGAGGGATTCCCTAACTACGTTGAATGAATCCCCAAGATGTTAATCATGCTGATGATCTGAAGTATTGATTTTTTTACTATGCTCATGCTTATTCATGAGAGGGGATATGGATATATCTGAGTCCTACACTGACAGTAAAGAAGTTCCTATAAAGACACTTTCCTAAGAGGAGTCTCCTGCAACTTGACTGTTAATGGCCTGGTGATACTATCAAATCTTTCTAGTAGAGTTTGTTCTCATTGTTTGGGATGGTGGGTTTTGTCCCTAGAGGACTGCCAATTCTCGTTTAAAAATTTTTAATACTTTTTTTGAGATATAATTGAAGTACAATAGACTGCACATATTTAAAGTATACGCTATGATCAGCTTTGACATGTAAGTACCCCTGAACCCGTCACCACAATCAAGGTAACATTTCCATCTCTCCCAAAAGTTTTTTCGTGTTCCCTTACAATTCATTTTTCCCTCTACTTTTGTCCCCAGACACCACTGGCCTGTTTTCTGTCACTGTACAGTGGTTTGCACGTTCTAGGATTTTATATAAATGAAATAATACAGTATGTTTTCTTTTTGTGTGATTTCTTTCACTCAGAATAATGATTTTGAATGAAAAATAGTTTTTATTGCTGAATTTGTGTAGACATCTACCTTGGTAGACATTTGGGTTATTCTCATTTTGAGGTCCTTACTTGCAATAAAACTGTTTTGAACATTTATGTGCAAGTCTCTGTGTGGAAAAATGCTCTCATTTCTCTGGATAAATACCTAAGATGGTATTTATTTGGTGAGATGGTATTTACCATCTTAGGTTGGTTGGGTCATATGTCAGGAGTATGTTTAACTTTTTAAGAAATTTCCCATTTTCCTGGAGACATGAACAGACATTTCTCCAAAGAAGATATACGGATGGCCAATAGGCACATGAAAAGATGCTCATCATCGCTGATCATCAGGGAAATGCAAATCAAAACTACACTAAGATATCACCTTACACCCATTAGAATGACAAAAATATCTAAAACTAATAGTAACAAATGTTGGAGAGGTTGTGGAGAAAAAGGAACTCTCATACACTGCTGGTGGGAATGCAAGCTGGTGCAGCCACTATGGAAAACAGTATGGAGATTCCTCAAAAAACTAAAAATAGAACTACCATACGATCCAGCCATCCCACTACTGGGTGTCTTCCCAAAGAGCTTGAAGTCAGCAATTCCAAAAGTCCTGTGTACCCCAATGTTCATTGCAGCATTATTTACAATAGCCAAGACATGGAAGCAACCTAAGTGCCCATCAACAGATGAATGGATAAAGAAGATGTGGTATATGTATACAATGGAATACTATTCAGCTGCAAAACAGAACAAAATCATTCCATTTGCAATAACATGGATGGACCTTGAGGGAATTATGTTAAGTGAAATAAGCCAGTTAGAGAAGGATAATCTCTGTATGACTCCACTCATATGAGGAATTTAAAAATGTGGACAAAGAGAACAGATTAGTGGCTACCAGGGGAAAGGTGGGGTGGGGGGTGGGCACAAAGGGTGAAGTGGTGCACCTACAACACGAATGGCAAACATTAATGTACAACTGAAATTTCACAAGATTGTAACCTATCATTAACTCGATAAAAAACAAAAAGAAGAAAAAAAAAAGAAATTTCCCATTTTCCAAATTGGTAGTAGTAGTTTACATTCCTGCCAGCAGTGTCTGAGAGTAAGTCTTTAATTTTAGCTAATTTACTGGGTGTATAGTGGTATTTCATTGTGGTTTTAATTTGCATTTTTCTGATGAATAATGATGTAGAACATCTGTTAAGTGCTTATTGGCTATTCATGTATCTTCTTTTGTGAAGTGTCCGTTTGTATCTTTTGCCCATTTTTAAAAATTGTTTGTTGTCTTGTTGAATTGTAGTATTTTTAAAAAATATATTCTACATGTAATGGTTTGTATTTCTTTTTTTTTTTTTCTGGGAAAGAGTCACCCTGAGCTAACATCTGTTGCCAATCTTCCTCTCTTTTTTTTTCCCTCTCCGTAGCCCCAGTGAATAGTTGTATATTCTAGTTGTAAGTCCTTCTGGTTCTTCTATGTGAGCTGCCACCACAGCATGGCTACTGACAGATGAATGGTGTGGTTCTGTGCCTGGGAACCAGCCTAGGCTGCCGAAGTGGAGCTTGCCAAACTTTAACCACTAGGCCATCAGGTCTAGTTCTGCATTTCATTTTCTTAATGGTGTCTTTTTTTTTTTGGTGAGGAAGATTGGCCCTGAGCTAACATCCATTGCCAGTCTTCATCTTTTGGCTTGAGGAAGATTATCCCTAAACTAATATCTGTGCCAGTCTTCCTCTATTTTGTATGTGGAATGCTGCCACAACTTTCCCTGATGAGCGGTGTGTAGCTCCACACCCAGGATCTGAACCTGTGAACCTGGGCTGCCAAAGTGGAGTGTGCAAACTTAACTACTACACCACTAGGCAAGCCCCTTAGCGGTGTCTTTTGAAGAGCAAAAGTTTTAAATTAATCACTGTATTCTGTTAAAAAAAACTTTGCCATCCCTAATTGCAAAGATTTTCTCCTATTTTTTTTTTTTATTTCCAATTCTGTCCCTTTTCCCCACATTTCTTTGGATATCACCTTTGTCTTAACTTTTTTTCTTTTTGGTTAGGAATATTGGTCCTGAGCTAACATCTGCCCCAATCTTCCTCTTTCTTTTTTTTCTCCCCAAAGCCCCAGTACATAGTTGTATATCCTAGTTGTAGGTCATTCTAGTTCTTCTATGTGGGATGCCACCACAGTGTAGCCTGATGAGTGATGTGTGGGTCTATGTCCAGGATCTGAACCGGCGAAAACTTGGCTGCCAAAGTGTTCATGAACTTAACCACTTGGACACGGAGTCAGTCCCTCTCCTGTGTTTTCTTGTAGAAGTTTTATATTTAGGTCTATGACTCATTTAGAGTTAATTTTTGTGTATGGTGTGTAGTAAGGATCATTGTTAATTTCTTTCCATTTATATATCCATTGTTGAAAAATCTTTCCTTTCCTTTTTCAGTTGCCTTGGTATCTGTGTCAAAAATCAATTGAACATATATATGTGTGGGTCTGTTCCCTATTCTATTCCATTGATGTACATCCATTGATGTACATGTATCTATCTTTTTGCCAGTCCGAATTGTCTTAATACTGTATCATTAGAGCAGGTCTTGAAATCAGATAGGGTAAGTCATCTAACTTTGTTCTTTTTCAGAATTGTTTCAGCTATTCTAAGTTCTTTGCCTTCTTATATAAATTCTAGAATCAGTTTGTCAGTTTCTATAGAAAGAAGCATGCTGGAGTATTGATTGGTATTGAATCTATAGATCAATTTGGGGAGAATTGCCATTTTAACAATAGTGAGTTGTCTAATTTATAAGCATGCAATATTTTTCCATTTATTTAGATCTTCTTTAATTTCTCTCACCAATGTGTTGTAGTTTTCATTGTAAAAGTCTTGGATAGGGGCTGGCCCAGTGCCTAGTGCTTAAGTTCATGCTTAACCATGCTCTGCTTCGGTGGCTGGGGTTTGCAGGTTTGGATCCCTGGCGTGGACCTAGCACTGCTCGTCAAGCCATGCTGTGGCAGCATCCCACATAAAATAGAGAAAGATTGGTACAGATGTTAGCTCAGGGCTCATCTTCCTCACCAAAAAAAAGTCTTGGATGTCTTCTGTTAGATTTGTTCCTAGATATTTTATGTGTTCTTTATGTTATTGTAAATGGTATTATTTTTATAATTTTGTTTTCTAGTTGCTTTTTGCCAGCATCTAAGAATACAATTGACTTTATGTGTTAACCTTATATCCTGCCACTTGCTAAATTCATTTTTAGTTCTAGTAATTGTTTTGTAGATTCCCTGAGATTTTCTTTGTAAACAAACATATAATCTGCAAGTAGTTTTACTTTTTTCCTTTTGATTTTTATGCCTCCCCTTCTTTTTGTAAAAAACCTCACTGCAATGACATTCAATAATGGAACCATCTAGGTCTGGAGTTTTGTTTTTGAGAAGATTTTTATAAATTCACTTTCTTTAATAGATACAGAGCTTTTCAGATTTTCAGTTTCTTATGTCAATTTTGGTAAGTTGTATTTCTCAAGAAATTTGTTCATCTTGTCAATTTATTGGCATAAAGTTGTTGAAAGTATTCTCTTATTTTAATGTCTGTGTGATCTATGATAACAACCCTTCTTTCATTTCTGGCATTTTTTTTTCTTGATCAGTCTAGCTACAGGGTTGTCAATTTTGTTGATCTTTTCAAAGAACTAGATTTTCTTTGTTGTCTGTTTTAAAATTCTCCTCTTTCTTGGATTTTTCCTTTTATTTACTTTGGGTTTACTTTGCTCTTCTTTTTAAGGTATCTTAAGATGGAATCTTAAGTCATTGATTTTAGATCTTCTTTCCAATATAAGCATTTAGAGCTTTAAGTTTCCTTCTAAGTACTGCTTTACTTGCAGCCCACAAATTTTGATATGTGTTTTTTGTTGTTGTTCACTTCAAAATATTTTTGAATTTCCCTTGTGATTTCATTTTTGATTGGTGAATTTTTTAGAAGTAGATCATTGAATTTCCAGATTTATTTTTTATTTTATATATCTTACTATTCTTGATTTCTAATTTAATTCTGATGTGGTCAGAGAATATGTGTATGATTTTCATCTTTTTAAGTTTAAAGTTCATGGCCCACCATATGATCTCCCTTGGTGAATGCATAACGTGCACTTGAAAAAAATGTATATTCTGTAGTTGTTGAATGTAGTGTTCTGTAAATGTCAGCTAGAGCAAAGTGGTAATAGTGTAGTTCACATGTTCTGTGTCTTCACTGAAGTTTTGTCTAGTTCTATAAATTCCTGAGAGGAGGAGGTCTTAAAATTTTCTACTAAGAATGTAAAATTGTCTATTTTTTGCTTCAGTTGTATCAGGTTTGCTTTGTATACTCTGAGCCTCTATTATTAGACACATCCAGTAATTATGTCTTCCTGATGATTTCTTACTTTTATCATTATGAAGTATCCCTTTTTATCTCTATCAGTACTCTTTGTCTTGAAGTCTATTTTATTTGGTATTAAAATAGCCTCCAGCCTTCTTGTCTTTGCTGACTGCATGGTGTAATTTTTCCGTCCATTTACTTCTAATCTATATATGTTTTTATATTTAAAGTGTGCCTCTTATAGGCAGTATATACTAGCATATTGCCTTTTTATTCACTCTGTCAATCTGGACTTTTAACTGAAGTGTTTAGACTATACACATTTAAATTAATTATGATATGGTTAGATTTAGGTCTACTGTTTTATCATTTGTTCTTTGTATCCTGTATTTTGTTCCTCTATACCTTGTTTTGGATTATGTGAATGTTTAGTGTCCCATTTTAATATATCTATTTGATTTTTAGTGCTCTCTCTCTCTCTTTTAGTGGTTGCTTTAGGAGTTACAATATACATACCTTTCCTTTCACAGTCTATTTATAGTTAATATCCTACCGCTTCACTTAAATGTAGAAGCCTCATAACCATATAGATTCCTTTAACCCCCTGCCTTCCAACCATTAAATTATAGCTGTCGTATCTGTTACATCTACATATATTGAAAATCTTACCTGATAATGTTAAAATTTTGCTTTAAAGAGTTTTTTATATTTACCCAGCTATTTACCATTTTTGTTGCTTTTTATTCATTCTTAAAAACTCAGATTTCTCTCAGGTAATCATTTTCCTTCACGGAATCATTCCTTCCTGGAATAATTTTCTTTAGCATTTCTCGTTAGAGCAGGTCTACTGACAACAAATTTTCTTAGTTTTTCTTCATCTGAAGAAATATTCCTAAAGGATGTTTTCACTGAGTATAGAATTTTGGACTGACAAATCTTTTCTATCAGGATTTTAAAGATATTGTTACATTGTCTTCTGTCCTCCTTGGTTTCTGTTGAGAAATCCATGATTATTTGAATCATTGTTCCTGTACGTAATATGTCAATTTTTTCTAGCTGCTTCCTAGATTTTTTTAAATCTTTGGTTTAGAATAGTTTCATTAAGATGTGTCTAAGTGTATTTTTCTTTGAGTTTATCCTATTGAGTGTTTGTTGAGCTCCTTGAATCGGTAAATTTATGTCTTTCATTAAATTTGGGGCATTTTCTGCCATTATTTTTTTTCCAAATATATTTTTGTGCCTCAATCTCTTTTTCCTCTCCTTCTGGGATTATAACACTTAAATTAGACCTTTCGATATTGACCCACAGGTTTTGGGGCTCTGTTGACTGTTTTTCAATTTTTTTCTCTTCTTCGGATTGGATAATTTCTGTTGATCTGTCTTCCAGTTCATAGATTCTTTCCTCTGTCATCTCTATTCTATTACTGAGCCTATCCAGTGAGTTTTTATTTCAGATATTGTATTTTTCAGTTATAAATTTTATTTGGTGGTTTGTTATGGTATCTAGTTTTCTGCTGATAACTCCTACTTTTTCCTTTATTTCACTTGTGTTTTCCTTTATTTCATGGAACTTAGTTATAATAGCTGCTTTAAAGTCTTTGATAGTTCCATCATCTGGATTATCTTGGGGTTGATACCTGTTTAGCATCTGTTCCTTTGAGAATTTCTCACATGTTCCTAGTTCTTTGTGTATTGCATAATTTTGGAATTTATTCTCACGATTGTATTATTTGTATAGATTCTGTCTTTTTAGAATCTTCTGGAGTATGTTGCTTTTTTTATTTTAGCAGGAAACCTGTTTAAGTTCAGATCATAAGTTCAGTCTTACCCTCTGAGGGCATTGGTTCAATCTCAATTTTATTCTTTGAGTCTTTGCTAGGATGGTTTAAGTCTTGTCTTGTACGCCAGGTCTGTAACCTAGCTCAGGGGTTAGTCTGAGACTTTTTCAGGTGTTTCAAATCTTATTTTAGTTCTCCAAGCTTTTGATAGATTAGTTTGGGTCTGTCTCACAGTAGCAGCTCAGGGCTTAGTCTGAGACTTGTGCAGTTTTTTCAAATATTATTTTATTTTTCAAAGCCTTTGCTAAGCTGGTTTTGACAATATACATACCTGTCCTTTCACAGTCTGTTTATAGTTAATGTCCTACCGCTTCACTTGGACCACACTTTGAGAACTGCTGCTCTATTGTGTCCTCATCTGCCTAGAAGATACTTTGTAGTTACTCAGTAATGTTTAACTATGTACTGACTAGTCTTAGATTTGGGGATTTGGGTCCAGCTGTATACCAGACTTCTGTGTCCACCTTAACTCATACAAGATAGCACCCTTACTTTAGCTATGGGAGCAAAGTATCATGTTGTCTCAGTAAGATAGGGCAGCCCTGTTATCAGGATTTAGGGAAGAGGCTGAGAAGGAAGATGGATCAGACTGGAGCCTACAAACTGTTTTTTTCCTTCTTTATTCTTGGGGATACTATTTAGTTATTGTCTTTTCTGTCAGAAATAGGGAGGCCTGAACATACTTGATTACAGATCTGGGGGATCTTCTGAAGGGTCACAGAACGCCCTGTTACTTTGACTACTTTCTTTTCTTTAATGAATCTAGGAGGGATTGCCTGCTTGGGCTGCAGAGTGATCATTTACATGGACTGCTTACTCTTTCTGATTACAATGAAGTGTAATAATAATTGTATATGTTGTGTTAGATCAACCATTGTAATTGTTAGAAGATTCAATCCAAATGCTGTTTTTATTATCACGCTTCTGAACATGATGTAATCTACACAGAATTTGAAATATATTACGATGTGCATATGAAAGCTATATAATGTTATAATCCAATGTTACTGCAATAAAAAGTAAATAAAAATAAAAATACTAAATTTCCTAAAAAAAAATATTATCAGGCTCCTTAGTTTTTTGCACAGGTAACCAACTTGCTTATCTTTAATGATGTAAAATGACTAATAAGAACTTTACTCCAGACCCTCCTTTGTGGTATATATCTTTTGTCGTGTTACTAGCAGGACCCAATGCTCCATAAAGGATAATAGTTTCCAGTACACTATCCCTCACGATGACTCCTTAAGCGGCTCATCATCTGCCTCTTCATGTGAACCAGTGAGTGATTTTCCGGCATCCTTCCGAAAATCTACCTACTGGATGAAGATGAGAAGGATCAAACCATCTGCTACTTCCCATGTTGAAGGTATCGGTGTCTTAATCCAAAGGCAGAGTACTCGCTAAAGTTATATTTTGAGGTAGCTGTTGTAAATGGCTTTTAAAGTATTAGGTACTATATATGTATTTCTCAGTAGTGATTAAAATTTTTAAGGTGTTAGGCTATCGCATTCTGTTAGCTTCGTGAACTTTGTATTTTACAGGGTGAACTTCTGCTGATCTTCTCTAGTTTATACTGGTATCAGCTTTTCCTCTTCACATGATTTGAACTTCTTTCCCATTCTTCTAGTTTGATCCTCTGTTGAGGGTGTAGGGGCTGGTGTAAGGATTATTCTGGGTAGAATTTTCTTGATGATCATAGTCTCATAGTCATAAGGATCCTTAGTAGCCCTTTATCTTGAACAATTCTCCTACTTCAGTGTTAGCCTCGGATAAGAGCAAACAAAGCACACTGCCTGAAGGCCCTTATTATTTATAGGGAACAATTGATCACTTGGAATGGAGAACAATATAAAAGGAAAAGGGGAAGTTGATTCAGTTAATGAAAAGTTACACCAACTTCCTTAAACATGTCACAGACACTTCTGTGAGGCCTGTTCTTGCTGATGATCTTACGCGTGGATAGTCTTGTGAATGACGTTTTGAAGACAGGCCTAGATGCTCACTTATAAACCATACTGAGTTCTTTTGTTTGTTTGTTTTTGTATATTTCAGGGTCAGGTGGAGTATCAACCAAAGGAAAAAGGAAACCCAGGCAGGAAGAAGATGAGGACTATCGAGAATTTCCTCAGAAGAAGCATAAGCTTTATGGCAAGGGACTCACTTTGCTGATTCTTTTTTCCTGTGTGCCTGGGCTTTATTCTTTGAGGGTAAACGGGAGAGAGACCCTAGGTTTTGGCCCTTGAAGCACTTTTGAACCTTTTGAATTTTCTGACAAGGTTTGGCCTCCGTCCTGCCTTATTTTACCCTTTGCTTCTGTCAGTCGTTTGAGGGAGTGGGGCAGAGGGTGTTGAGAGTAGGAGGGAAGAGATTTGGGTACTAGAGAGGGGTTAGCAAAGGTGCGCTGTTGGGCTTCAAGTTTCTGTCTTGCATCAGGGAGGAAGCAGCGGCCTAAAACTCAGCCGAATCCCAAATCCCAGGCTCGTCGTATTCGGAAGGAACCACCAGCTTATGCGGCAGGTATGCCTTCTGCTGGGAACTTTGTGGGATCTAGTGCTCTCACTCTGTGTTTTGTTGTTGTTGGTAAAGGAATGATGTACCAAAGCGTTTCTTTAAGGAGGGAGTTATTAAGGGCATGAGTTTGGAGGTCAGTCAGATACTCGTTCAAGTTTTGGCCCTTCATTAATTTTCTGACCTGCTTCTATTTATTTCAATTCTGCAAGCTTCAGTTTCCTGTCTCTAAATAGGGATAATAAAGGCAGTCAGAGTTGTTGTGAAAATTAAATGGGATAAAAACATTTAACAAAGTCTCAAGCACATAGGAAACACTCAGCACCTGGCTGTTACATGTCTCAGTATCGCATTACTGTATGCTGTATGAAAACTCACCCACTGTTAGTTATACCTCGATAAAGCTGTGAAGAAAATAGTGCCCAGTTTTTTAAACCACTGGGCATTGGAGTGGTTCTCAGATGGTTTTTATCATGAGGGATTGAGGAGTTTAAGAAGCTCCTCACTGTCTGAAAAAAATTATTTCTACAAGTTGTACACAGCAAGAGCCTCTTCCCCAGGAAGAGGAAAAACCATTTTATGATACTTTTCCTAAGTTCTGGGATTGTGCTTTTTGTTTCTGGAGAATACTGCAGATTATAAGGTGTTCCTTTTTCTTCTTTGTAGGCAGTTTGGAGGAGCAATGGTACTTAGAAATCGTGGATAAAGGCAGTGTCTCCTGTCCTACCTGCCAGGCAGTGGGGAGGAAGACCATAGAGGGCTTAAAGAAACACATGGAAAACTGCAAGCAGGTTAGATATTTTGTGGCATTTCATAACTGTTACGATCTTTTACCCAAACTTTAGACCTCTGGCACTGTGGTGGATACGCTGATTACCATGGAGAAGCGGCAGCATTGTGTCACAGGGAAAACAGACTTTGGCCAGACTTGGGTTTGAATCTTCACTCAGCCACTTACTAGTTCTGTCATTTAGCCTTTTCTGTGTACAGCTTGGTTTCCTCATTTATAAAATAATTACTACCTTGTGTAGTTTGTGCGAGGATAAGAAAGAAAGAATACATGCTAAGTACTTACCCCTTACTTGGCGGATACTGGCAGTCAGTAAATGGTAGTTCTTATTATTTTATAAATGAGTTGCCTTTACTTCTTTGCTCTTGAGGATGTGACAGTGAGCTTGTGGGGTGTTGAGATTCATTGACTATTGAATTTAGAAAATAAAGGAGATACAGATGAGAGCATTTGGGTAGGATTTTGTGACATTCTGTTTCTCTCTTGACCAGCCTGACACTGAGTAATATTTTTTCCTTATAGGAAATGTTTACTTGTCATCATTGTGGGAAACAACTTCGTTCACTGGCAGGGATGAAGTATCACGTCATGGCAAATCATAATAGTTTGGTAAGTCTGCCTTCTGTCGTGTATGAGCCTATGTGGTATTTGGATGTCTTTGCTTAGGTGAGTATAGGTAGCTCAGTGGAGATGGCTAAGGCTCTGAGATTTTATAGGGGTGTGAATAAGAAGACCTTTTTTTTTTTTTAATTTTTATTTATTTTTTTTTTTTATTTTTATTTTTTTCCTTTTTCTCCCCAAAGCCCCCCCGTACATAGTTGTATATTCTTCGTTGTGGGTCCTTCTAGTTGTTGCATGTGGGATGCTGCCTCAGCGTGGTTTGATGAGCAGTGCCATGTCCGCGCCCAGGATTCGAACCAATGAAACACTGGGCCGCCTGCAGCTGAGTGCGCAAAGTTAGCCACTCAGCCATGGGGCCAGCCCCAAGAAGACCCTTTTGATAGAAGAGTTATGCACAATGAAACCTTTGTGGAGAATACATAGGTATTTTGGGGTTTAGGTTAGCCCCAAAGGTTCATATGCTGGGAGACAGAGGCTTAGAACTCTTCTTTCCGTTACATTCACTTCCTTGTCTATCTAGAAGATAGAGGAAGCCAGGAGTCAGATAGCTTAGACTTCATGGGCATCAGCTTAGGTGCTGGTTCAGTCCTTGATTCTCCTATGAAATAATTTTTTTTCTGTATCTGTCTTTTCCATGAATCATCTGCTTCTTTGCTTCTCTTGCTTTTTAGCCCATTTTGAAGGCCGGAGATGAAATAGATGAGCCAAGTGAGAGGGAACGGCTTCGAACAGTTCTAAAGAGACTGGGAAAGCTGAGGTGCATGCGTGAGGTAAGAGCCCAAGGACAGCAGCACCTTCTGTCTGGAGTCTGTGTCTGTCTGTTATTCTTTTCTATTTCTCCTCCTTCTCCCTTGTAGACTTGGTTCTGTGTCATCTTCCAGCATGAGAGTGGTTCCTGCTTTTTCAGGTCTCCTGTACTCATTAATAGTTCTTTATTTTCTTTCTCATCTCCAAAAATTTATTTTTCCCCCCTTTCCCTTTGTTCAAAGGTGTTTCTTTACCATCCTTTCTTTAGTGTGATGAAGAGGATCCTAGTAATCACACTGTGAGAAACTTTGATATTGCTGGGTATTTGGTGTTGGGGTGGAGTTGGATCATAGACCAAGGAGGAAGCTCTGACACAGAGGAGGTCCACAGTTCTGGTTTATTGAATGTTGACTAAACTGTTTGACTACCACCCTTGGGGGTAGATAGGATAGCCATTGGGCCAGGGACAAGGAAGGGTTATGCAAATGGGAAATGTTGGAGAGCGTCTAGTGGTATTAAAGGGTCTATTTGTATGGTGTGGTTGAGTGCTTTGTGGCTGTTCAGAAATTTAAAGATTATGTCAAAAGATGTAAGATTATAGTTTAGGCCTCTCTCCTATGTTCAGAGTTGCTCTAGTAGCTTCACCAGCATCATGGGATATCTGTACCATGTCAGAAAATGTGGCAAAGGGGCTGCAGAGCTGGAGAAGATGACCCTAAAATGTCACCACTGTGGAAAGCCATATAGATCGAAGGCTGGACTTGCGTATCACCTGAGGTCAGAGCATGGGCCTGTGAGTACTGATTACTTTCCCGACCCTGTTTGGGGATCTATTCTCTGGTGACTGTTTACCCCTACATCTTCCCATACTTCCTTGTTTCCTCACTGGTATCCCCTTTTAATCTTTGAATGCTTTAGTTCTCTCTTCCTTGTGCTTCCTTTGTTCTCTTATTTCTGCCCTTTGAACATTTTTACGTTAGAGAAATTGAAGTTCAGTGTGTAGTCTGGGCAGAAGTAAACTCATTATTATATTATTAAATCTAAAGACATTCCTCCTTAGCTAGAAATTTTGTGGGAATCTGTCCAGCTGGTTCCTCTATTCCAATTTTTTTGTCTTCACTTTTTTTTCCCCTGATTACATTTCCAGGCTCCCCCACCTTGTGTTTTTTATAGAGTTAAGTTTCAAGGTATAATTTACATATGGTAATTAATATTCAGTCTTTTTAGTGTACAATTATAAGAGTTTTGACAAATACCTACAGTCATGTAACCACAACCATCAAGATATAGAACAATTTGATCATCCCCCTAAAATTCCCATGTGTCCCTTGGTAGTCAGCTCTTCTCCCCACCCCCAGCCCCTGGCAACCGCTGATCTATTTTCTGTCCCTATAGTTTTGCCTTTTTCAGAATGTCGTAAGTGGAATCCTACCGTATGTAGCTTTTTGAGTCTGGCTTCTTTCACTGAGCATAATGCATTTAAGATTCATCCATGTGTTACATGTATTATTAACTTATTCCTTTTTGTTTTTGTCTAAAATTCCACTGTATAGATGTTTGACAATTTGTTTATCCATTCACCAGTTGAAGAACATTTGGGTTGTTTCCAGTTTTGGGCAATTATAAATAAAGCTGCTATAAACATTCACATAAAGCGTTTTGTGTGAAAATAAGTTTTAATTTCTTTGGGTAAATACTTAGGAATGGGATTGCCAGGACATATGATAAATGGATGTTTAACTTTATAAGAAACCGCCAAACTGTTTTCCAAAGTGACTGTGCCATTTTTGGATTCTCACTAGCAAAGTATGAGAATTCCGCTTGTTTTGCAACCTTGTCAGCTCTTGCTAGTGTTGGTTTAATTTTTAAATTCATTCTTATAGGTATGTAGTGGTATTTTACTGTGGTTTAAATTTGCATTTCCCTAATGACTAATGATGTTGGCCATCTTTTCATGTGCTTATTGGCAATGTCAATCTTTAGTGAAGTGTCTGTGGCAATCCTTTGTTCATTTTATTATTGGAGTTTTGTTGTCTTACTATTACATTTTGAATATATTCTGAGTTTTTCATATATTCTGGACACAAGTCCTTTATCTCACATATATATGTTTTGCAGATATTTTTTCCCAGCTTGTGGCTTGTCTTTTCATTTTTTATAGTGTTTTTCAAAGAGCAGAGTTCTTAATTTTGAGAAAATTCAATTCCTTTTTTCTTCTTTTATGGATAATATTTTTGTTGTGATATCTATGATATCTTTGCCAAACCCTACATGCCATTTTCTAGTACCACTGTAAAAATTCACCACAAAATTAATGGCTTCAACAACACAACTGTATTATCTCACAGTTCCTTTGGTCAGAAGTCCACGTAGAGCATGGCTTAGCTGGCTCCCCTGCGTCAAGCGTCACCAGGCTGGAATCAAAGTGTCAGTAGGGCCGTTCCTTTCTGGAGGCTTGAGGGGAGACTATTTCCAGACGCATTCAGATTGTTCAGGAATTCAGTTCCTTACAGATGTAGGACCTCATTTACTTACTTGCTGTAGGCCAGGAGTTGATCTTAGTTTCTAACGGCCACCTGCATTCCATGGCTCAGAGTCCCTTTGTCTTCACATCAGCAACAGTATTGAGTCTCTCTCATGCTTTGACTCTCTCCTGCCTCTTCTTCGGTCACCTCTTTCTTAAAGTCAACTAATTATGGACTTCAATTAGATCTGTAAAATATCATCACATCAGCACCTAGATTAGTGTTTGATTGAATAGGTGAATACTGTAGCTCAGCCAAGTTGACACATCAAAAAACCCATCACACCCAGGATCACAAAAATTTTCTCTCTTGGTTTCTTCCAGAAGTTTTATAGTTTTAGGTTTAACACTTAGGGCTATGATCCATTTTGAGTTAATTTTTCTGTGTAGTATGAGGTATGGGTTGATATTCATTTCATTGTATATGGATATGTCTTGACTTTTAACCAGTTTCACTTATTACAACAGAACAGATTTTATCCTGCTAAAAAGCTTTATTACCAGTAAAATATGCATTAAGATGGTGGAGCTTTATGCTAGTGGTTAGCAAGCTAGTAAATAGCTCTTTTGATATTTAAAGCAGGGAAAACAGCCTTTATTCCTTGGCTCTGATGGAAGCCACTTCTCAGGCCTGTGTTTGCTATGTCTCATTCTTGCAGATCTCCTTCTTTCCAGAGTCAGGACAGCCAGAATGCTTAAAGGAGATGAGCCTGGAGCCAAAGAGTGGAGGCCGAGTTCAGAGGCGTTCTGCCAAGATAGCTGTATACCACCTGCAGGAGCTGGCCTCTGCTGAACTGGCCAAGGAATGGCCTAAGAGGAAGGTGCTTCAAGATCTGGTACCTGATGATCGGAAGGTAAGGTAGAAACTTGTATTAATTTTGAATCACTATGTCTGATACTATGCTGACTACACAGAGAGGTCACTGCATTCGAGTGAGTACAAGATAAACAGTATCTTGCTTCTTTGTCCTTGGAGATGGAGTATGTCTGATCCAGCTTCAGTGTTTGGATTCAGGTGGGTCCTAAAGAGACAGTCTGTTTCAGAAGTTCCTTAAGGAGCCCCCTTAATTTTCGACCACTACCAGAGGGAACTTAAATTCCCAGGTTAGTGTTTTGCTTCATCTTTGCCCACTGTATTTCCACTTTGCTAGTTCATATGTAGTAGTTTATATTTAGTTTAGGTAAGTGCTTTCAGTTTGTTTTTGTAGCAACAGAGTTCCTCTTCCCATCTACTTTTTTTCCATCTAAAAGCTTATGTAAAACACCAGTATATAAAATAACTAAAACCAGGGTTCCTCTGAGTAACTGGGAGTAGTGAGCCCAAAGCCTTGTCTACTTGGCCTTGGCCTTGATACTTTGTCATTCCCCGCCATGGCCCCAGGTGTACTTCTGAGGGGTGCAGAACCCAGCTTGGAAGCCTTTGGTTTAGAATAGGTCATAAAGGGAAGGAGCATTATTTGGCCAAGAGGAGAAAAGGGATATATGACTATAGGGTAGTCATGGGAAGGGGTTGGGGGATATAAAGTAAGAACTAAGATCAGAGCTGAGGACCAGTTACTCTCTAGGATGTCAAGAAGAATAGCTTAGATTTGGCCTCGGGCTTTGACCCATGTGAGAGGAATGTTATGTGTTATAACAAAACAGGTCAAATCCTAGAAGTTACCACTTCTCATTTGGCCTAAAAATCAGTCTTATTGGTGTACAAGGAGTTGAATCCTATTTTTTAATATCAGAGCATCTTTTATTGTTTCAGACTTATTGCTGCTTTTTTCCTGCCGTAGGCTAAAGTACATGTTTATCTAAATACAGTTTAAATGTGAATTTTGCACAGTGATATGTATCTTGTGATACTGCAGTCAAATTGCTTTTACTGTGCGTGGTAGGGAATTTGAAATAAATATTTGTTGGCTCATGGATAGGTTTTGTAGTCTTATCTAGCATATAGTTTCCTAAAATCATCAGTTTTATATTTTTACAGTCTAGGGTTAAAGGCATTATTTTATTTTTTAAACATAAAATTTATTTTTTTGAATAGATAATATATTCCCATGGTTCAAAAGTCAGAATGATGATAAACATTGAGATATCTCACTCTCACCCCATCATTGTTCTATTCTGTCTCCACAGTTAACCATTCTTTTTAGTTTCTTTTGTGTCCTTTTAGTGTTTCTTGACGCAAATATAAGCAGTATTGTCTAGGAAAACCTCTTGTGTTTTCCTTTTCTCTCACACTACCACCACACTCACAGCACTTCTGACACAAGATGTGTGGGTTTTTCCCACACTGACGAATTTTCTGACACTAGTTGGATGTCCTACAATTTAGTTCAGTTCTGACACTATCCATCTGGAGTTAGCTTCAGATCCTACAAGTTAAGGGCTCAGTCCCACAAGACTGCCCCAACTTTAGATGCTAATCACATGTCCCAGGTTGTTACCTGTACTTCTGAGGCACTGGTTCCCATGACCTCCTTATTGAGTTTCATAATTTGTGAAAATGGCTCACAGAACTCAGGAAAACACTTATGTTTACTGGTTTATTATGAAGGATATAATCAAGGATACAGATGAACAACCAGATGAAGAGATACATAGGGTGAGGTCTGGAAGAGTCCTGAGCACAGGAGCTCCTGTCCCTGTGGAGTTGGGGTACACCACCCTCTTGGCACCTAAATATGTTCACTAGCCCAGAAGCTCTCCAAACCCTGTAATTTTGGGATTTTTATGGAGGCTTTATCAGGTAGGCATGATTGATTATTAACTTCATTTCCAGCCCCTCTCCCTTTGCAGAGAAGAGGGGATGGCGCTGAAAGTTCCAAGCTTCTAATCATGGCTTGGTCCTTCTGGTGACAGCTTCCTTCTAGAAGCCCACCAAGAATCACCTCATTACTACAAAAGGCGCTCCTGTTACCAGGAAACTCCAAGGGATTTAAGGATTTAGGAGCTCTGTGTCAGGAGCCGGGGTCAAAGACCAAGTATTAGCAGGAACTGGGGGCAGAGACCAATATATATTTCTCACCATTTCACAAATACATATTCCTTGTTAAAAAAACTTTTTACTTGAAATAATTTTAGACTTACAGAACAGTTGCAGAATTAGTACAAGAATTTCCATATGCTCTTTACCCAGCTTCCCTTCCCCTAATGCCAATATCTTACATAACCATAACTCAGGATACCATCATAGGATGCCATCAGGAGCCCACATTTAATTTTCTTTACTGTGTCTCCCTAGTCTCCTCCAATCTGCGACAGTTCTTCTGGTTTTCTTTGTCTTTTATCGTTGACACTTGAAGAGGATTGGCTGGTTATTTTGTAGAATGTCGCTAATAAGTGGTGTTTTCTCACAGTTAGGTTGTGGGTTGTATGTTTTTGGTAAGAATGCACTGAAGCAATGTCGGCCCTTCTCAGTGTATCACATCAGGAGGTATATGATGTTGATGTGTCTTTTTACTGATAATTAACTTTGACCACTTGATTAGGGTTGTGTTGTTCAGTTTTCTCCATGGCAAAATTATACTTTTCCCTTTGAATTTAGTGACTATTTCACAGGGAGATTGAGACTGTGCAGCCAACCTTGTCTTACCATACTTCTGTTCACTGACCTTAGGATCCATCAGTGGCCTGCTACAATTATCACTGTCATGTTGGCTTAAGATGATTTTCTGTTTCCATCATTTTTTTCTGCAATTGTTAATTGGAATTCTATTGTGAGAAAGATCTGTCCTTTTCTTCTGTTAGTTTATATCAGTATGGACTCATGGATGTTTACTCTATGGGTTATAATCCAATGCTATTATTATTTATTTTGCTGCTCAAATTGTCCGATTTGGCCATGAAGAGCTCTTTCTGGTGGGCTTCTGTATCTTTTTGCTGTGACCCTGTCATTTTTTGAGCACTTTTTAATTCTGACACCATGAGATACTTGAGGTTCATCTCACATTTTTCTTGCCCCAGCTCTGGAAACTATTTCTCTAAGGAATTCTGGTCCCTTTTGTTGGAGAGTATATTTAGAAACCAAGATTTGAGCGCCAGGTATACTCATTCCTCCTGGAGTGTCATAGCTTCTGGGCCCTCTTGGTGGAGAGAGCTAGGATACATGTGTATGCATGTTCATACACACATACACACACCCTCTATTTATTTCTCTGTCTTTCTATCTACATATATTTAAAGCCATGGTACCTTCAATTCCAATCTAGTACCACAAGTTTCATTCTTGCCTTCCTCTTTCCTTATTTTAACTCCTTTCTCCATCAACGAGAAACCTGGCTCTCATTGTCTGTGTTTACTTTGCTCAGTCCTAGTGTAACATAAAATATTATTTAAAAATTGTTAACCCATACCCCTGTAAAAAACACATTTACTAACTAGAGAACAATATTTGTGTGTAGTTCTTTTTATCTTTAGTCTTAGAGTTGTATATAGTCAAAGTACTATTTTCAAAAGTTAACTTAGGTTGGGGTTCTTTTTCCTACCCCCTTCATTATGTTTCTCACTTGTCATAAATAGGTTTCACATGTCACTACTACTACATTTGGGGTTCCTCCTGCATCCTATTTAAACTGTTGATTTATTTGTGGGGTCTGTGCAGCATTATCATAGTTCTAAAAGTCAGACCTATACAAAAGGGTCTCAGAGAAGTGTCACTGCCCCTCTTCCCAACTATCCTGTTCCCAGTCCCCTTTTATTTCCACCCTTTTCCCACCCTGCTCCCCCCAAAGATTACCAAACTCAGTAGTTTCTGGTTTGTCCTTCCTGTATTTTTATGGGATGGATGATCAAACACGTGAGTATTTTCTTATATCCCCTTCTTTCTTACTATAGATACCTTTTTCACTTTGCTTTATTTCGCTTAAAAATATATCCTGGAAATCAATCTAAATGTGTTCATAGAGAATATCCTCATTTCTTTTTTATGGCTGCATAAATATGATAGTTTATTATATGAATATAATGGTTTATATAAATAGTCCCCTATCACCGTGAAAGGAGTTTAGATGGACCCACATACACTAACTGCAGAGGAGAGGAAATGCTTATAAATAGAGCCAGCCCTGTGCTCTGGTTTCTTTTACGGTTTACCAGAGGTTCTTTAGGCGACTACCTTCCTTACTTTCTCCCTTACCTCTATGGGCTTTGGTTCTGTTTTTCTGTCGCAAAGAATCAGCTTCTTTTCAGATACTTCATTTTTCAAGCAGGAGGATTGTTTATTCACCAGAAGTACAGCTGTTGCCCATGATGGACTTTGTAAGAACTGTCTCTACAGGTGCTATCTATTTTCTGGAAACTACAGTTATAGTAGTTGTAAGACTAACTTGTGTCAAAGCATGTAAAAGGAAGTGCTAGAATAATTCTACTTTTGCAGTCTAAGTCAGATTATAATTCTGTTCCCTAAGTTCCTCACATCCTTGTTTAGGTTGAATCTTAGTTTTTTTGTGTTAGAATTTTTAAAATATCAAAAATTACCATGATATCATTGAAGAAAAGTGAGAAATGCAGACAAACAGGGGAAAAGACATTAAAACCTCTCAAAATTCTACCACCTAGAGAATAGAACATTTTGATTTATAGGCTTCTAGCCTTTTACCCATGTACATATATTTCTATTGAATATATTATATGTGTGTGTGTGTGTGTGTGTGTGTATATATACATACCCTGTATATATATACATGTTATATTTATATATACTATATATAGTGCATATTTGTATCCCTCTCTTTTTTGTAGCAGATATTTTAACTGTCACTAGCTTTTTCTTAAAAAAACAGTAGATGAAGTATTATATCTGAAAGTCTCCTGTCCTCTGTTACAATTGAAACTATTTAAGACTAAACAATAGACAACTATACTTACCAGTTTCAGGAACTTTTCAAAGGTTTTACATGTTATAATTTTTTTTGTATATGAAAACATACTTGTGGAACTCCAGAATTGCATAATCTGCAGAGTTGTGTGTGAAACTTTTAGGGTATTTTGGTTGGAAGTTGAATTCCTCCAATAAGATCTTTCTTGTCTTGTAGTTAAAATATACTCGCCCTGGGTTACCTACCTTCAGCCAGGAAGTACTACACAAATGGAAGTCAGATATCAAGAAGTATCATCGCATTCAGTGTCCTAACCAGGTGGTTCTTTCTCATTCATTTATTCAGTAAATGTTTATCAAGGATCTGCTATTGTTTCAGTTATTTATTCCTTCATGACAAAGCACCTGAAGACCTTAGTGGCTTAAAACATCAGTTATTTTATTTGTTCACAATTCTGTAAATCAGTAATTCTCTCAGCATTCAGAGGGCAGTTCTCCTGTTGTACATGGCATCAGCTGGGATCTGCTCATGGGTTGCATTCAGCTGGAAGCTCAGATGGCACCTGAACGTCCAAGATGGCTTCTCTGCAGCTAATTCACTGGGACGTTGGCTCTCCACATGGCCTCTCTTTGTAGCCGATGTAGTTGGATTACCAGCAGGGTACATGGCAGCTGACTTTTCAGAGAGAGTATTCTGAGTGCATGAAAGCAGAAACTGCAAATTGCTTAACGCTTAGCTTCAGAATTTGTTCAGCATCATTTCCATAGCATTTGTTGGACAAAGAAATCACAGAGCTAACCCAGATTCAAAGGGAGGGTAAATAGCTCCACTTCTTGATGGGAAGAGTGGCAGAGAATTTGCAGCCGTCTTTAATCTACCACAGCTGTATGTGCAGTACTTTGGAGAGGAGTAGATACACAAAAAACAGGAAACATTTGCACTAAAGAAAGCAGATTAAAAAAAATCTAACCATGCAATTTTCTGTGTTTCTCTGTCAGAAGAAGTACCAGGGAAGGGAATGTTTTAAGCTTTTCCAAACAGCTTGTTCACCTCTTTTTCTTTTACCTTTCCTTCATTTTCCTTCTTGTTTTTGTGTCTTGCATGTGAATTCTTTTTCTGCTTGGTTTGTGGTGCAATTTATTGGGCTTCTTCCTCCAAATGTAGAGTAGGTCAGTGTAAATAGCCAGATTGCTAAGAGAAGGATGCCATTTTGTGTAGTGTTCACATTATTTCTGTTTCTTTTTCAGGGTTGCGAGGCTGTCTACAGTAGTGTATCTGGCCTTAAAGCTCACCTGGGCTCTTGTACATTGGTTTGTAACTTTCTGACGTATTTATTTTAACATGACCTCTAAAGTAGTCTGATGTGGAAGAGGATTCAGTTTAGGTGAACAGCTAATTGTCCTGTTTGCTATTATCTTCAGAGGCTGGTTTAGTTTTTTATGTTCAAAAGATTCTTGGTTTGTTATTGGGTGGGATATGCCAGGTTATGTCGAAAATGTAGAAAATCCCAATGTACTATAAGTCGTATCAGTGAAAGAATTTGGAGAAAAATGTATTAGTTCTGAGTCCCTACCAGGGATTTAACTTCTTCACCTGAGCCTCTCCCACACTGGGCCTGGCCTGGCTTATTGGGCCCTTAACTTTCTAGAATCAGCTTACGTGTGCCTGTCTGGATGGGTGAAGATCCTCTAAACCCATCTAAACTATACTGGCCTCTGGGGATAGGAGCTGGAATCCCTGGGTGTCAGGCTAACAGCCATTCACCTCACTGAATCTTTTCCATGTTGACCCAGGTTCCCTGCAACCCACCAGCCATGGGGATTACTGCCACTTTCCAATCCCATTCAGAAGTATCTCCTCACACAAAGTGAGCACCATGGAAACCTGAAGCTTCAGGAGGGGAGAGAGGTCTCAGTTCAAGGCAACAAGGGAGTTGTAGGCATCCCAACCAGATCTGTCCAGGAATGGTTAGGAGTTTGTCATCTTGATTTGCGTTTCTGAGTCCTTAAACTAGGTGTAATGGATGGTACTGTTCTAATTCTGAATTTCCAAGGCACTCTTTGCAGCAGTGGATTATAGTGGGAAGAATTACACATTGGTGCCTCTGGTGAACTTCAGGAGTTTGATCATATTGGGTGAAGAACCAAGGGAATCTGGAAGTGAAGTGAAAGAAGCAAGGGAAGATAGAAAAATGTGACGTATTATAAAATAAAAGTAGGAGAACTTCGGGTCATGTTGAGGGGGAGGGGTGAGTGTTTGGAATAGAATTGTATTAGGATAGATTTATATGCTGGTTTTCTTAAATATATTGCTGTTTAGGATTTTCTTCCTTCTTACCTTTGCTGAAGTAGAATCCCCTCTTTTCATCTCTAACAATCCCTACACATGGCCCAGGTGTGTGTTTTTTAATTTACCAATAATTCTCTTTTCTTTCTCTCTTGAAAATAGGGGAACTTTGTGGCTGGAAAATATAAGTGTCTTCTCTGTCAAAAAGAATTTGTTTCAGAGAGTGGTGTCAAGTATCACATCAACTCTGTCCATGCTGAGGTGAGGTCCCTGCTTTCCCACAGTGCTTTTGTAATCCTGTGGACCTTATACATGCGCCACAAGAGAGGTGAATTTTCTGCCTGTTTTTATGGGCTAGGACTGTCAACGAAAGTAACTCTAAAGTGGGTACCTGAGACGTTGGAGTTAAAATACTTTCTAAAATTAGATGCATGATTGTATTTTTCTATGAAAGCATTTGAAATCAGTGTGTCAGCATCCCTGAGCTCTTCTAATTCTGATATTCCAATTGAATCACGTGTTTGGGAACCAGGCGGAATTTACACCTTTGGAATTCTTATTTCACAGCAATCTCTATATTTCTCTTTTCTAGTATTCTGACATATTTGAGCAACCTGTTTTTAATGCTGTTTAAAATACTGCATAGAAAGAACTATAAATGACATTGTTGAGACAATTGGGGAAATTTGAATACTGACTATTCAATAATAGTAATGTATCAGTGTTAATACTCCCAAATGTGATAATTGTTTTGTAGTTAAGCAGGAGAATGCCCTTGTTCTTAGGCAGATACATGCTGAAGTAGGTAGGGATGAAGTATCGTGTTGTCCACAAGTACTTGCAAATGGCTCAGCAGAAGAAATGAAGGAAGGAAGAAAGAAAAGAAGGAAGAAATAAAGGGAAGAGAGAGATTAGCAATGGTAAATCCAGGTGTTCATTGGACTATTGTAACTTTTCTGAAGGTTTGTAAATTTTCTAAATTAAAAAATAAAAAATTCCGTATAAAAATGATTTAAAGTTCAGAAGGTTAAGGGTTTTCTCTTGGGGAACGTTTAGTAGTAGTACAGGTGGACAGAGAAATTGTTTCCTGTGTAGTTAAATAGCATTATTGCAGAAGCTCAAGGAGTAGTGTCTACGTCCTTATGGAATGTCTTACTGCAGACACTGTTGTTGCCTGATGAGGAGAAACAGTGAGCGTCTTCAGCTGTTCTCTGCCCTCAGATGTAGTAGTTCTTAGCAATGCGGGCTTTAGGTAGTGTCATCAAATGTGCTTCCTCTTGCTTTACTGGTTTAGGCTTTGGGAATCCCTTTCCATATCTGAGATTTCTTCTAGGCAGTCATATCTTTTTTATAATAATAGTGTACCTTTTTATGCTTCAGAAAGTATTTGGAAGATAATTATCTCCTTACAAAATCTGGCCTTTGTATAGTTAACTTATTCTCCAGTTTCTTCCTAAAAAGTTGAAACCAACCAAGCACTTGTTCAATGATTTAGGCCTGTATTTATGAATTATATGTAGTGGTAAAACATCTTTACTCTGTTCCTCCTCCTCTGTGTCACATTTTCTTACACTACTTTTTTTAACAGAAATTTTCAAACACATGAAAATGACAGAATGCTATAATGAATAGGTTTAACAGTTACAGTGTATGCCCAATCTTCTTTCATTTATAACCACACTCACTTTTCTTGTCCCGTAGAGGCTTATTTTAAAGCAAAGGCCACATACCATGTTAGCTGTACATGCTTCTTTCAATATATGTGTCTAAAAATATAAGGACTTCTAAAAATACGTAACCACAACCATCATTACACTTAAAAAAATTAACAGTGATTCTTTAATGCCATATATCCAGTCATTATTTAAATTTTCCTGATTGTCTCATAATTCTTTTTCGGAGTTGGTTTATTCAAATCAGGACCCAAATAAAGTCCAATATACTGCATTTGTCTATTTTAATCTAGAGTGCACTATCTAATAGAAATGTAATGTGAACTGTGTACATAATTTAAAAATTTTCTAGTAACTACATTTTAAAAAGTATAAATAAAACAGGTGAAATTAACTTAGTAATGTATTTTATTTAACCCAATGTATCTAAAATATTATCTTTTTAACATGTAGTTAATAAAAAATTGTTAATGGGGCACTTTTTGTTCATACTAAGTCTTTGAAACTTGGTGTGTATTTTACATTGAAAGCATATCTCAATTTAGAGTAACCACATTTTAGGATCTCATTAGCCACATGTGGCTAGTGTCTCACTGGACATTGTAGGTCTAAAAGTTTCCCCTTTTCTGTTTTATTTAATGTTTTATTTTTGGTGAGGAAGATTGGCCCTGAGCTAGCATCTGTTGCCAGTCTTCCTCTTTTTGCTTGAGGAAGATTGTCCTTGAGCTAACATCTGTGCTGACCTTCCTCTGTTTTGTATGTGGGATGCCACCACAACATGGCTTGATGAGTGGTGTCTGTGCCTCGTATCCGATCCTGCAAACCTTGGGCCGCCAAAGTAGAATGCACAACCTTCACCACTACACCAATGGGCTGGCCCCTCCCCTTCCTTTTTTTAAACAAAATTTATTTGTTGAAGAAACCAGGTCATTTGTCACATACATTTACCCACATTCTGGATTTTGCTCATTGCATTCCTGTAGTGGTGGTCCTCTATCCTGGATATTTCCTACACAGTAATTATTAGACCTAGAAGACTAATCAGATCACCTGATTTAGACTGAAGTCTTTTTTTTCTTCAAGTATATTTTAGGGGCTGGCCCCGTGGCCGAGTGATTAAGTTCGTGCACTCTGCTTCGGCAGCCCAGGGTTTCGCTGGTTTGGATCCTGGGTGCAGACATGGCACCGCTCATCAGGCCATGCTGAGGCGGTGTCCCACATGCCACAACTAGAAGGACCCACGACTAAAAATACACAACTGTGTACCAGGGGGCTTTGGGGAGAAAAAGGAAAAGTAAAATCTTTAAAAAAAAAAAAAAATTTCATAAATTGGATTATGTTTCCCCCCAGCCCTTAATTTTTTTTAAACTGAGGTTCAGAGAGGTTAATTAATTTTCCCATCGTCAGAGAGCTAGAAACAGAGCTGGGACTTGTGCAAAGGCAGTCTGGCTGCAAAATTCATGCTCTTAACCACTACGCTGTCATGAAATAAAAATCTATGGCCCAGTGCTTTTACATCTCATGAGGAGATTTTTACAAAGGAGATAAATGGGTGGGATAATGCTAAGTAAACAGACTTAGTAGATCACTTAGTGAAGTACTCAAAATCATGTCTTACACAATAAATGCTTATCATGACTTGCTCTGTATTCAATTTCTCCAGTTTAAAATACAGAGTTCTGGGGCCGGCCCGGTGGCGCAGCGGTTAAGTTCACACATTCTGCTTCTTGGTGGCCCGGGGTTCGCCAGTTCAGATCCCGAGTGCGGACATGGCACTGCTTGACAAAGCCATGCTGTGGTAGGCGTCCCATGTGTAAAGTAGAGGAAGATGGGCATGGATGTTAGCTCAGGGTCAGTCTTCCTCAGCAAAAAGAGGATTGGCAGTAGTTAGCTCAGGGCTAATATTCCTCCAAAAAAATAAATAAATAAAATAAAATACAGAGTTCTAGGCTATGGTTCCATATCTCTTTCCTCCTTACTTTGTTTTGCCCTAACCATGCCTCTTTTCAGTTCTCACCACACCCCTTTATGCTCTCCATCGTGTTTTGATTGGATGATGTTTGTATTTTGCCTCTGTAGGACTGGTTTGTTGTAAACCCAACAACAACTAAAAGCTTTGAAAAGCTGATGAAGATAAAGCAGCGGCAGCAAGAAGAAGAAAAGCGAAGACAGCAGCACAGGAGCAGAAGGTCTCTAAGAAGGCGGCAGCAGCCTGGCATTGAGCTTCCTGAGGCAGAGCTGAGTCTTAGAGTAGGGAAGGATCAGAGGAGGAATAATGAGGAACTGCTAGTGTCAACCTCCTGTAAGGAACCAGAGCAGGAGCCAGTGCCAGCACAGTTCCAGAAAGTAAAGCCCCCAAAGACGAATCATAAACGAGGAAGGAAATAGGCAGGCAGTGTAAAAGCGCTCCTAGGAGAGTGGATGTGATGCTGTTGTCACGGGGACCTGTGCTGGGAGGACTGAGTCATGGGTGCTGAGTGAAGAGAAATTTACTCTTGCAGCTGTTTGTTGTGTAAGGCTGTGACTTTCTCAGCGCCTTCCTCCTGTGTAAATTTCACTGTTTTCCCTCCTAATTCACTTTCACTCCCCGGCCTTCCCTTTTGGTAGGTTTTCCTGCTGTTCCTTATTGGAGTCCTCTTGTTTTTCTCTTATCTTGTCCAAAGAACTCCCTCTAAGGCCAACTATAGGCCCCTCTTGCCCTGTACAAGACTAAGAAATCTGTTTGGTTGTCCTTTCCTTCCTGGGGTGTAGAATGTTCTTGGAAACTCCATTGATTTAGTAGTCACTCCATCATGTAGCTTATAAAACAATTCCAAACTAATTTTTTAAAGCCATGCTGATTTATCATTTTGTATTTGTGATATAACAAGCCTAGAAGGTAGTACTCTTGTCACTCATGTAATAAGATTATTCTGTCTCCTTGGGAAACTAACTTTGTGGAGGCTGTTTGTTCTCTCAATATGGTTTTAGGATTGAAAGTAAGAAAATGGACTTAGAATGAAAAAACTAGAACATCCCTACACTGGTTTTACTGGGAAATGCTTTGTTTGTTTGAAGTAGCAGTGACTAACAAGACCCACAGGCATGAAAAGCAGCCTGAGGAGTAGTGTGTCCCAAACATTAAAATGACTGGGAAAGAAGCAAGTAGAAGAAGCAATAAATACTGCCTCAACTTTCTTGAGGCCTCCTCTGTTGCTGTGATCCAGTGCCCTCTTGAAGCTTGTTTTGCTCCCTCAATTTCAAGGACTGAGAAATATCACATTGCCTCTCATGTTTTGAAACAAAATCCTCTTCCTGGTAATGCCCCTAAGATCGGTAGCCAAGGTGCACATTCTTCCCCTGGACTTGACCTCACTAGTTACTCTGCACTCCACTAAGTCCTCATCCCTCCCTTTAGCCAACCTCTGAATTTTCTGAGAATATTGTCCTTCATCATCTTTTATATATGGAGTTCTGTCCTCTTTATATCCTGAGACTTCGACACCAGATGTAGATATTTATCTGGAGTTGGAAAGAAAATTTCTTTTTCTGTACCTCATGCCTACTTGATAATGTCTAATGGGCTATTTCTCATTGAGGCTAGCTTTCTCTGGAGCATTGGTTAGAGCAGCTCTGTTGTCGTGTTTCTAGATTCTCTTTCTCTTTTCCATAAATAATGGTCTTACATATTCTTGCCAATTTTTGTGGCATATGCCACATAAAAAGCAAGGGACCCTTAACCCTGATATGGACAAGTACTACCTTTTCAAATTCTGAAAGACTATTACCACTCTTTAACTCTGTTCTCTGTGCTCCTCTGTATAGCTTTAAATTGTGGGCTTTTGTGAAGACCACTTTCAGATAAGGGAGCATTGAAACCTGATTTGGATACTGCCAGAATAGGTAGTTTTGAAACAAGTGAAGGATGTGGTATATACACTCTACATTCTCATTGGCAGTTGCACCCTTAAAGCCCTTTCAGTAGATGAGGATTGTCAGGCAGGAGAAATGAAGAAGCTATGTTAATTTCTGGTGAGTAAGATTTGGGGAATGTTTGGCAATGACAAAAGAAATAAATGACTCTTGGTTAGAATGATGTTGCCAGTTGTTCATTGACTCTGACCTGTTACTTGACTCTTTGCTGACACGGCATATGGGGGTAAGAAGATGGCTAGAGATGGGAATGAATTTGAAATAAGTACCAAGTGCATTTGTCTCAGTAGTTCTTTAGCTTCTAAGATCTGCTGGTTAAAATGAATAATTTGAGACTAAAGTGAATTAGTATCGGAAACTTGCCCAATCTCATCCAGGGCCCTTGTAGGCACTCCTTCTGTTGTTCCTTCCTGAGGCCAGGGATCAGCAGGACTCGGTATAGACTATCCTAATCATACTATGAGTTTTAAAGGTTTTTTTCATTAGAACAATGAAAATACCAAGAGACAAAACCAAGAATGATTACTGCATTATTTTTATAGTAGAGAGATACTGGAAACAACGTGTAGTAGAAACTCCTAGCTCTTTCCACCAAAATGTGCTCTCACCTTGCAAAGCTAGAAGATTATAGGGACAAATGGCTAGACTGCATTTCCTGGCCCTCCCCCGCCCTTCTCCTGTAGTGAAGGAGTAGCCAACTAATTTCTCTCCAGTGGAATGTGACTGGAAGTGATGTATGTCACTTCCAGGTACTTCCATGCCTGCTTTCCACTTCCTCAGGCTAGATGCAGATGATGAGGCGGTTCTAGCGGATGGTAGAGCACAGTGGAAGATAGCTGAGTCCCTGAATCACCCTATGAAGGACCACTTGCCTACCAGGAACATCTGAGACTATTATATGAGCAAGAAATAAATGGTGTTTGAGACATTATACATTCTTGGGTCTCTTTGTTAGTCTACTCTAACACATAACCTAATTGCTCATCATCAGGAGAATGGATTAAACTGTGAAATAGTTATACAGTGGAACTATACAGCTATAAAATTAACTAGAGTTGCTTGTATCATCATGCATACATTGCAAAACCAGTGTCTGGGAAAAGCAAATTACAGAATACATCAAGTGTACCTTTTATATAAGGCTTAAAAACATGCAAAAACAATGCTCTATTGTTTTTGAGTATATATAAATATATTTTAATATATTTAAGAATAGCATGAAAACATGCCCAGGAATGATAAACACCAAATTTAGGATAGTGCTTCTGGGATCCAGAGGGACTATAAGGGAATTTGTAAGTTCTTATTTGTTAAGGTGGATAGTGAGTTTGTTATAGTTTCTGTTTTTCTGTATGTCTGAAGTATTTTAAAAAGCAGTTTACACGAACAAAAAAGAAAAACATATTTTGCTCACCCCCTTCTAAAAGGGAACATGAGAAATTTTCTTTGACACTTTTTTTTTATTGAGGAAGATTGGCCCTGAGGTAACAACAGCTGTTGCCAATCTTCCCCCGCTTTTTTTTTTCTTCCCCAATCCCCAGGACATAGCAGTATATCCTAGTTGTAGGTCATTCTAGTTCTTTTTTGTGGCATGCCACCACAGCATGGCTTAATGAGTGGTGTGTAGGTCTGTGCCCAGGATCCGAACCAGCAAACCCCAGGCTGCCAAAGTGGAGCGCACAAGTTTAACCACTCAGCCATGGGGCCAGCCCTGGGACATTTCATTTCAGCTTCATCTTAATTTGATTTTCCCTTCAGCATGTAGTCTGCTCTCCCCCATGGCTTCTGTTCACGTCTTTCTGTCCCTACTGTCCCAGTCTGAACCATCACCACCTCTTGCCTAGACAACAGCCTCCTAATTGGTTTCCTTCTGCTTTTTACTGGCTTGGATAGACGGACAGCTGGAGTGAATTTTTAAAATTGTATATCAGACCTCATTCACTTGCTGAAAGCCTGATGGTTTCCTAGCTCACTTAGAATAAAAGTCACTCCCTTTACCTTCTCCTACAGGGCCCTCTGTGCTCCTACTGCTGACCTGTTCAGCCTTGTCTTCCTCTGCTCCACCCGTGTTCTCTGACCGTTCCCCAACTACACTTTAGCAACACTGACCTTGCTGTTCCTTGAACCTACCAAGTTCATTCCTGTCTTAGAGCCTTTGCATTCACTGTTCCCTCTGCCTGGAATAGTTTCTGACTCAGTTTTTCACTGTAGGCTTCATTTTATCCTTTAAGTCTTAACCTAAGTTTCTCCTCAGAGGTCTTTTCCATCTAAATGTACTTTATGTAACATCACCCTGTTTAATTTTCTTCATAGTAAAGCAGACAAAAAGTAGATTGAGATCTCAGTTGGCCAACCTACTGCTCACTTGCTGGTATGGATTTCAGAGTACCTTTAGCAGATTCTCCCTTTAAAATCTTGGAGCCCCCAGGGCCTCACTCTGAAAGGGACAGCCACAAGCAGTACACCAGATCCATTATCTAAGATAACAGGAATTAAAAATAAACTGAGACAGATGGAAGTTACCCACTCCTGAATTAATTGGGACAGCAATGGCAGGAAGGGAATTAATAGAGTAATAAGATTCTCGATCCTTCTTTCCAACTCTGTTAGCCTTAGGTATATACTTCCCTATGGTTTTTTGCATCCGCAGAGAATAGGGCTTCAAATTTGTCTTGGATACTATGTTTTTCAAGTTCAGTCTTTCTGTATTTTCAGCTCATGAAGTTAAGTATTCAGGTTAAGGTGTCTGCATCCTGTCTGAAGTTCTACTTTATGCGTTAAAACAGCCATTTTATTATTTGCACTCTAGTATGAATAAGACATGCAGAAGCGGTAATGAGAAAAGTGATAAGTAGAAAATACATTGGAACAATAATAAAATCAATGGATAAGTTATAATTTAAAGTTTTTATTTTTAATAAAAAGTGCTTAATAACAAAGTATACATTTAACAAAAATTGTTAAAGCTAGAAGTTAAAGGTACATTGAGGGAGAATCATTTTTTAATCTAATTTTAAAGGAATTCACTTTACATACAGATAAAACTGGAAATTCAGGAAAATTATTTTGAAGTTTTTTGTCAAAGACTATTTCAGGAAGACAAAGTTGATTATATTTTCCCATAGAGGAGCAATGTTAAAATATGGGGTTATATTCCTATACTAGGATAAATCACTAGTCTAACCATCAATAGGTCATAAGTGCAAAAAATATAACTACCCTAAAAGTCTATACTAATTTAAAATACTATTCCCAGTTCTATTAAATAGGCACAAATATATGGCACATGTTAATTACAAAAGGCATTTCATGTACTATTAAGTGCACATATAGTAAGAAAATTAATAAAACTAAAGTACTATATTTAACATTATGTAATCTTACTTGTCATCTTAGAATTTAGGATGTTGCTAGGGAAATAGAAGGTACAGAACTCTTTAAAAAGTTGTCCAAATATTTTTAAACTTCCTTTTGATACATTTTCTGAAACAGAGGCACTCAGTCACCCCATTAATACTGGAAATATTTCTTTACAGAAAACATTTTCAAAAGTAAGAGTTGACCTAATATACATCCCTTTATCTTCTTTTCCCTTCTCAATTTACTCAGAGCTGAAATTGTAGGGGCTGCATCAGACAAAAGGCCATTCTGCCTAGTGGTTATTGAACTTGCTGTTATTAGAGTACTTTTTCACTCCTGAGAAAACTACAGAAGGAGCTACCTTGTCGCTGGCACGAACTTATAAAGAGCTTAAAAACACTTTGCCTTTGTGTGCTGAATTGGCCTAAAGGAATGAGGATAAACTGATATTGGTTGTTTACAGAGCAGAAAGCACTGCATAGTCAATCTGAAATGCTATCTCTCAATGGTGCTTTTTTTTATAAAGAGATCTAACTTAGCTAGATGAAATAAATCACCCAATTGTTCTTTCACTTCCTCAAGGTGGTTTTCTTGACCTAGTTTAACGTATGGATATTTGGCAAATGGTATTAGGTTATCTGGAGGTTTGAAGAACATCCTGTTTATTAACAAGAGCTAATTAAAGAAAAACCTAGTTAAGTGTAGCCAGTCGCACAAATCTAGCACTGCTGGAAAACACCTAATCCTTCACACTAACACATCATGATGGATATTTTACCATAGGAACCTGAGATCCAAAAGTCTTCCTAACCAGGTTTATGTGGCACCTAAGAATACCTGCTTCAGTCCTTAATCAGTGTTATTTTAGGAATTACTTTGGATTAATCCTTGATTTGGTGCCTAGGGGAGGGATCAGTGTGGTCTTTGGAGCTCCCTGTCCTTTTGGGCACCAACTGTGCCTTCCTTGCAGTCGTTGCCTCCCCCTAATTAAGCACTCCACATACCACTGCTCCTGCTGCAGCTGCTGCTTCTGATTTTTTAACTGGCTTTGAGTAGCCTGCAACTCCTGGTATTGCTGGTTTAGCTGCAGGAGCTCCTTCTGTAACTGCTGGTTCTCTCTGTGGATGTCATGGTAGAACTCAAAACCATACCGCTTGGCTGCCAACTCCAAGTGCTGGGTCTTCCTTTTGAGCTCCTTTCTTTCTCTTTTTCCCAACTGCCTCATTTCTGGCTCACTCAGTTGTTTCTCCAGTAATGCTTTTTCCTGGAGGAGCTGGACCTGGATTTCCTGTTTCCTTGCTGCTGTCTCAGCTTGGGCTTTCTTTTTCTCCTCCAGTAATGTCTGCATTTCTCTCTCCTGTTTCTCCTTTACTATCGAAATATTACTCATTGCCTGCAACTGCTGCTTCAAATTGGATTGGATCTTTGCCTTCTGCAAGAGCTCTCTTTTAAGCAGTGAAGTTTGCTTGGCATATTTGGAGGCTGATTCCTGTCTCCTTCGTTCAATCTCCCCACGTTTTTGTAAATAGTTGTTCCACAGCTTGTCAGGTTGCTTTCCATACTCCTCAGTTTTCTTGGTCAGGTATTCCAGAAAGAATTTGTTTTCAGCCTGGACAAGTAACTTTTCAGTGCATAGCTGCCTGGTTTTCTCCTTCAGCGGTTCCTGTTGGATTTGAGCTTGCTTTATTTGCTTGTTCAACTTCATCATTTCCACCACTGCCTTTTCTTTAAACCTCATCTCTGCCTTTGTTAGTTTCTCTGGCTTGACAAAGTTATTAATTAAATTATGATACGGTGGGAGAGAACTACCAGAATCCTCAGCAAACCTGAAGGAAGAACAAGCAGTTCTTAACGAAAATTTAGGAAATAAAAGAAATGCCCAAGTGTACTTTAATTCATACAAGAAAATATTTTTGAGCACCTATTATGTTCCTGACGGTGTGCAAGGCAAGGGGGCTACAACTAGGGGCAAAAATGACCAGAGTGGAGTTTACAATTTACAATATGCATTCACTACAATCCTGTTAAGAATTATTTCAATTTTAAAGAGGAGAAAACAGGTTCCGAAAATTTAAGTGACTTGGCCACGATTTACACCACTAGCAAGTGGCAAAGCCCGGGTGTGAAACCCAGCTGTTCTGACTTTTACTGAACACTACAGCAGCTACGAAGGGCCACAGGAACAGACTGAGTGCTCGGGAGTAGGAATAAATTTCTGGGCTCTTTCACCACCTTTCCGGTTGCCGAGGGCACTACCGTGGAGGCAAGCCTCTCTTCAGTACCTACTTGAGCGGGGAATCCGAGCGTTCATCTCCAAGGTCATAGTGTGGTTCACCGAGGGTGACTGCCAAGGAGCTAGCGCTAGTGTCAGGGGCCGGCGACACGCGGAAACGGCGTCCCCGTGCGGAAAGTTCTCGCAGTTTCTCCTTTCTGTGCTCAACGGGTCTCGGGGCTGCCCAGCAACCTCCGGGGTCGCACGTCGCCCCAGGCCTGGCCCGCCCGGCTCTGAGCTGCTTAATCTCCGCTGCTGCCGAATAAGCGCCAGCAGCCGATTCTCTGACGGCTCGGTTCCTCGCTCCTTGGGGGCCGAAAGTGAAACACACGCTGCTCGTTTTCGTACTGCGGGGGCCCTTCCCTCGGGATCCCACCTGGTCTGGCTCTCCTAGGCACCAGAACTTGCCTCTTCCCAGGCCATACCCTACTACGGTGAGCGCCCCTTTTTCTGCCCCCCTCCACCATTCCTCCAAGCGTCTCCACTTCCCCGACATTATCACTAGTTGGCCCCAAAGCCGGGTCAGGACAGAAGGTACTCCGGCGCCAAGCCCGCCCCTTCGTCCTTCACTATCGGGTAGATTCGGTTGGCTGGGTTCTATCCTTCGCAGCCCAGAGAATTGTGGTCGTCTCTCTAGCCACGCATGTCTCTATGGTAAAGTGGGCGGAGCCAGGGGAAAGATGGCGGCGCCCGCAGCTGCAGCTGAGCCTCAAGCTTCCGGGGGTCCTCGGCCCCCAGTGTGTCTGTTGGTGTTGGGAATGGCGGGATCTGGGAAAACCACCTTTGTACAGGTGACATACACGGCACGGGCGTACTGGGGGCGCGCAAGAGGTCATCTGTGGCGGGCGGAAGGCCAGGGAGAAAGGGAGGTCTCTCCGGGGAGTTGGAGGGTACCAGCGCTTGGCTTTCAGGAACTTGCCAGTAACTCCAGTTCCTTCCTCGGCGAAGCCTTCTCGGACGCTAGCCTGGGTGTATTAAGTCTCTCTTCTGTGCACCCTCAGTGCATACTTGGTACAACTTACCGCGTTGTACTGGAATTGTCTTACCGATAAAATTGCCAACTCCTGAAAGGGAGAGGCTTGCAAGTAACTCTGGCAGTTAATACAGTGCTAGCACACAGGTGTAGATTGGCTAAAGAATTATTTTTTGCGCGCCTACCATGTTTCAGGGACTGGGGATACAGCGAAAACGAGATTGACAAGGTTCGCGCTTAAACAGAACTAACGTTTTAGTGGAGGAGATAGAAGAAAACCCCACGCAAAATAATGTGATCAATATATAATTATATATATAATATGTAATATAATTATAAAATAATAAGAGTAGGGGAGGCTCTGTTAGATGGGTGATAAAGGTAACATTTCAACTAAGACTTGAATGTTGGAGGTGGACATCGGGGGCGAATATTTCAGGTGGAGGGAAATTAAGTGCAAAAGTCTTCAGGTATGGTCGATAAAGGAATGGAAGTTCTCTTTTGTCCCCTTATCATGCCCCCATTATGTCGCACCATCACTCTCCTCATATCTCTGCAGAGGCTCACGGGACACCTGCATAGCCAAGGCTCTCCACCTTATGTGATCAACCTGGACCCAGCTGTGCATGAAGTTCCCTTTCCTGCCAACATTGGTAAGTAAACTGTACAGAACTGTGTGCAGTGCCTCACAGAATGGAAAGCCTCCAGACTGCCAGTCTTCAATGCTTTCATTTTTTCTGAACTACCTTTACTTCCCTTGGATTTGCTAGAATCCATAAATAGCCTTCTCCCTTATTCACATCTTCTCTTTGTTTACTCCCTCTTCTTTCCTAAATTTCTTTATTTCCTTACCATTCACCTTTCTCTCTTCCTTCTTTCTGACACTATGTTGTCAGGCTAATGTTATTTGGGAAAATGAAGTGATAGAAAGTCGGTCCTTTCACTTCTAGGCCATAAACCCTTCAGCAGGCTCTGATAGATAAACCTTTTTTATTTAGTTTCTTTTCTGAAAGTTTAATTAGAGTGTAAGGGTTCTTGTCTGGTACTTCACGTATTCATCTGTAGGAACCTTGCTTCCACTCCTAAAGTTACGTGGGAGAATGTGTGTGATTATGCATATGTGGGGTTCCTAGTTATCATCAGACTTTAAAAGGAATCTGTGACTATAAAAAAGAATTAGAATGGATGTGATCCAGTGTCATGATTCTTAATAGAATCTGGGCTTCCTGATTTCCAGGCTATCTCTGTATGCTAATCATCTCCCTCCTTATCTCTTCTTAATCCTGTTAAGCTGCTTGTACCCTAAACATAATAATAAAGGAAGACCTTGTATTAAGAAGCAGAGATCATTTTGGTAAGAGTTTGGGAAAAAATTGCCCATCTTCTCACTTAAAGGATGGAATTCTAATACTTGATGGAGTAGGTCTACAAATTAGTAGATAGGTTTAGTTAGATGTTACTGAACGTATTAATTGTTTTCTAAAAATCATGTCTTGGGGGGCCAGCCCTGTGACCAAGTGGTTGGATTCTCATGCTCTGCTGTGGCAGCTGAGGATTCCCTGGTTTGGATCCTTGGTGCGGACCTACACACTGCTCATCAGGCCATGCTGTGGTGGCATCCCACATAGAAGAACTAGAATGACCTGTAACTAGAATGTACAACTATGTACTGGGGCTTTGGGGAGTAAAAAAAAAGAAAATCATGTCTGCATTACCTTTGTTACCAGTAAGCAATTAGTAAGAAATAAGTCTTTTTTCTTGACTTAGCTCCCTTTTTCTATGTGTATGGTCACTGATAATGTATTTAAGTTCTATAAAGCTTTTCTCCTTGTCTCAGATCATCTCTACCATAACTTGAGATCTCCTAACCTAACATTTTTCATGGGTTACATGGCAGTTATCCTTTTAAGAAAGGAAACCAGTGTGAAGCTGGAGAAATTAGTGGAAGAGAATGCTGACAAGAGAAGCCTAAAAGACTAGTTTCAGTTTTTTGCTGATAGGGAAAGTACTTACAGGGCATCTTTTGCCCTTCTGTTCTTCTCCTCACAGTCTTGTTTCTTTTGCTATCACAGTTCAATGATCTTAGCTTAAAAATTTAGAAAACAAATTTAAAAGTGACTTTGATGCCAAGAGAGAAACTTATTTTTTTTCCTCAGAGGAAGCAGACATGGCTTGAGCGGCCTGTTGGCTTAGGCTATTACAGATGGAAGATCTCACACTGTATTTTTTTTATATTTTAAATTCCAGTTAATTTTTTTCCCTCCAGATATTCGTGACACTGTGAAGTATAAAGAAGTCATGAAACAGTATCCTTTTCCTCACCTACTGCAGTGTTCACTCGTCTTTGGCCAGTTACTGTCTGTATTTTATGGCTTTGAAAGAATGTTTTTGTGTTTCCTTGTGAAATATACAAGCAAAAGCATTTGATTGCTTTAAGATAATTTTGGTAAGAGGATGGAAGGTGAATGTGGGGAGAGATATTGTAGGTGATTAGAAATACTATTTCAGCTTGTGATTTCAGTTTTCTTACCATCTTCCCTGGGCTGTTGTAATTAGCACAGAGAAAGAGAGGCAAGCTGATGATGTGTCTGGATCCCACAGGGTAGTATTCCCTTGGAGGATACATCTGTTGGTCACCACATCTTCAGACTAGGAAACTCAGAAGTGAGTAGGTTTAGTATGATCAACTCTTACTACATTGCTGTGTGAAATGTGTACTTTCCCTGTAAGTAAATCTAGGTAGGAACATTAATTATAATCAGCATGTTGCTTGATTAGTGAGGATCAGAGCAAGGAGTGTTATATAGATGATCTTAATGGCTAATGCCAGCAGGCTGTCACTGCCTGATGGATCTGTCTATTACATTTTGGTCACTTTAGTTTCTTCATTTTGACTGACCATCCCTAAAATGAGGAAGACCTTGATAATAAATGTTTTCCTATGAGGTTAAGGTTGTGTGGTACATACCTTAAGGTAGTCAAGGATTAGCTTGCCAATATCTATTCATGGAATGCTGATGTTATAATTCTGTTTATGTGAGTGATAGCTTATGTATGAATTTTATCATCTAAATTGATCTATAAGCAATTTAAATCCTCAGCTAAGTGTCTAGATATGGACTTGGGCCCAATGGTGGCATAGTGACCTCACTCAATCTCTTCGCTACAAGATTTGATCAGGTATGTCTGTCTTTACTTACATAAGCATGGCTAAAACCTGAGACTCTTAAATGCTTTAGCTTCATCACATTGGGAAAGAAGAGCAATAAACCAGGATGTAAATATAGAAAATAAGTAGGCATTTTGGGAGACAGAGAAGTAGGCTGTGAGAGGACGATCAACGTTGTGAGACACTTCACATTTAATATTTGTGACAGCCAATAAAACAGAAATCCAGGAAATCTGGGTTCTTTTCTTGATCTGTTATTGGCTTTCAGTGTTACCCTGTGGATAGAATGGTGGGTGAGGGAGTGGGATGGGCTAACAGGCATGGGATGCAAAGATAATGGGGCTTTTAACTTTTGACAAACAGTTGTCATCAGTTGGGTTTTCTTTGTCCCTTCTTCTGTGAGTGTTTTGTAATCATTAATTTTTTACCCTGATGTTATTCTATGAGACAGGCTATTAACATTTTACTGAAGCACCAAGAGAAATGACTTGCCAGTGACAGATCAAGTCCTCAGCTTCTCAGGTCCTTGCACTGTGCCCTAGGGTGTTGTAGTGCTGCTGATGTGGCTGTGTTTCTTTGGTTCAGTGAGTTTATTAGTGTCCTAAGAATGAGAATATAGAGATTCAATAATTAATGGTGCCTTGGAGGCAGGCCACCTTGGAGACGGTTGTGTGATTTTTGTGTTGAAATTGGATCCTACTGGAATTGGCATCTTTTTCTTTTAGGTGATGAAATTTATTGAGAAGGCCCAGAACATTTCTAAGTAAGTGATTTCAGTTAATGCTAATATTTATTGCTCTTTAGTTGACACTAGGTTTTTTGAAGGATTTTGGGATACCATCAAGCTCTGAAAGGATGTAGCTTGAGATGAAACCATTAGAAATGAAAAAAAAATGGGCAAGAAAATCATTAAGATGCTATATGGTGTAGAGCTAAATGTAATAGTATCCCACCCCCAGTCACTTTGGTATATGCCCATGGCTTCTTAGGAAATATTTTGAGACTTAGTCCAAATTCGGTTGTCTACCTGCCTTCTCTTGGGAAACCATCCTTGTTGGCATTAAAGTCTCTGAAACACCTTTCTAACCGTTGTTTAAATGAATATAATTTACATGATTCAGAGAGAATAATTATTTTTTAATTTAAAAAGTATCAAAATATAAAATAAAATATGTTCTTATTATCCACAATTAACTGTTGTTAAATCTTTAACAGGTTTGCTTTTTTCCAAAAAAGAAAGATAATTAATTTTTGTAAAAAAGGATATATGCTCATTGTAAAGAATTCAAACCACATATAACATTTAAAAGATGAAATTATCCCTCACTAGATTCCCACTAGAAATAACTATCATTATTATTACTATCAGTGACTGTCATTCCACGTTTCTATGCATAGATAGAAGGATGGATGGATGGGGTGTTTCACAAAATTGGGATCATACTAGAGGTAGTTTTTTAAAATAATAGCTTTATTGAGATATAAATTCACATACCATAAAGTGCAGTCCTTTAAAGTATACTATTTAGTGGTTTTTAGTATATTTACGAAATTGTGCATTGATCACCAATATCTAATTTCAGAACATTTTCCTCATTCCCAAAAGAAACCCCGTATGCATTGGTGATTATTCCCTATTCCCCCTTTCTCTCGGCTCTTGGCTGCACCATTTTATATTCCCACTAGCGAAGTGTGAGGGTTCCAGTTTCTCCACATCCTCTCCAGTGCTTGTTATTGTCCTTGTTTTTCATTGTAGCTATCTTAGTATAAAGTGGTATCGCACGGTGATTTTGATTTATTTTTCCTCAATGATTAATGATGTTGAGCATCTTTTCATGTACTTATTGGCCATTGCTATACGTTTGGAGAAATGTCTATTCAAATTCTTTGCTCATTTTTAAAAGCAGCTTTATTGAGATATAATTCATATACAGTTCACCCATTTAAAGTGTTCAATTCAGTGACTTTTAGTATAGTCACAGACTTATGCATGCAACCATCACCATGATCAATTTTAGAACATTTTCATCACCTCAAGAAGAAACCCTGTATTCTTTAGTTATCACTTGTCTATCCCTCCATTTCTCTCTCCCCTCCACCTTCCTCAACCCCCACCCCAAAGCAACTGGATAGTTTCCCCAGAGATGTACGTTCTGGTTTTGCTTCTCCCTCATTTTTAACGCAATGTATTTCTATAACTATCACAATTTTCCCTCTGATCATTTGCAGCAATTTATGGACTGCTGCTCATGCCTATTAGCATGAATTTTGGACATTAAACATAGTCTAGGTGAATGTGGTATGCATTTTAAGAGCAATGGGAGGAAGTTAGACTTAGCAGTATGAAGAGGTTATTCTAATCTTGGATAACCAGATGTTTAATGTTTTGTGTGATGGAATATCTTTTAGCATTGCACAAGTATAATACTTATTTAATTGTTTTTCTTGACACAGATATGTCTTGATTGACACACCTGGACAGATTGAGGTATTCACCTGGTCAGCTTCTGGGACAATCATCACCGAGGCCCTGGTAAGTTTTCTAGGACTTGTTACTAAGAATAACTAGAGAGCTAGACTGGGTACGGATCTTTTTATTGCCTGACACCTTATATGGAAGGGAGTTACAGAGCTCTTCATACCCTGCCTAAAGTGGTTCTCCCTTGCTAAGGAAGGTAGGAAAAGTTTGGGGACAGGTCTTGAGCCGTCTTACTAAAGCTTTGATTATTTTGTGGCTTTAGGCATCCTCATTTCCAACGATTGTCATTTATGTCATGGACACATCACGAAGTACCAACCCAGTGACCTTCATGTCCAATATGCTCTATGCTTGCAGGTAATTGATTATTGGTGGGCATGGTATTACATCAAGGTATGAGGCCTCCTCTTCTTTTCTTTTGAGTCCTGAGTGCTTACCCCTAGACTTCTGCTCATTCAGATTTGCCACTCAGTTTAGCGGCAGTGAGTTGGGGAAGAGGCACATGTGTTGTTGGCATTCTCTTTCAGCAACTTCTCATCTTCCTCCCTTGCTTGTTATAGAAATAGGTGGTGTATGAATATTAACCTTCTGGTAGTTGCTCCTGGTTTAATGAAATCCAAGTCTAAAAAGAACAGAACCCTCTGGTCTAAGTGTTCCTTTTCTGTGTTATGATAGGTAGAGTGAGATTATAACATGAGGAGAGATTATGAATAAAAAGATTTGTTCATAATTCTGAAATGCATGGGTTTGCCCCAAGCGTAGTGCAAATAAGAGAGGAAGGACATGCCTCACTGGGCTGTGTTAGTGCATTAAACCTAGGAGCAAGGCAGACCATTATTAAAGCTGAGAGAATTTGATCTGGGGGATACACAAAAGCCATCACCGACATTTGTCTCCTCTAATATGATTAGGGATGTCTCTTCTTATTAGATGCAAAAAATCCTAATCCAGATACAAATCTGATGACCTTCACATTATTTTATTTTCATGTTAATTATTTAAAAGACAATTATTTGGTGAAAACAAGCAAACAGATACACAGAGAAAAAGGATCAGTATCAAAATATTACTCCAAGAAAGAAGGAGAGAGAGAGAGTGTGTGTGTGTTGCTTGCTTGATGGTGACGGTGGTTTCCCTCTTGAGAGAGGAAAATAGGTGCGTGCCGCATCAGAAGGGAGACCTATATTTAGAATCAACCCATTCCCCTTCTCTTTCCTCAGTTCTCACACTGACACTGGGCAAACAAGAGCTTAAGTGCTTTTGCTAATAATATGTCTTGATGTTTGATTTTCAGCATCTTGTACAAAACCAAGCTGCCTTTCATTGTGGTTATGAATAAAGTAAGTGGATCCTCCTGTTATGATTCAACATTTCTTTTCATTAGAACCTTGTGTTATCAGAAGGTTTGGGTAGGTGAGGATTATTTCAGATGCTAGAGAGCAGATTCAAGCTTAACTGAACCAAAGCCATGAGCACTTCTAGGAAAAAGTTTCAATCAAGTTGAAAGAATATTTATCACTGTCTCCCACCCAGAGTTATTTTAGGCTAGGTAGAGTAGCCCCTCAACCATGGCGTATAGGTTACCCCACAGAATCCAGGCTGTGTAAATCGGGGAGGGACTGCTAGTCTGTTGGAAGTGGCAATTAAAACATACAAAAACAAAACTTCCCTGTCGTTCGTTGATGGCGAAGATGCAAGAGACTACTTGACTTTAGAGCCTGGAATGTGGTGGCATCCACTGCAGCCATGGTCACTTGGTAGTGAATAGTGAAGGGTCTGCATCAACCAAGAGAACACGTAACTTAATTTAATTATTTACGCTATTCAGCAGTCTTGGCTCTTTGTGGCTTGTTGCAGTGGAGAAGGAAATGGGGGAAGCAGAGAAGAAAATATATGAATGATTGCTTTTTGCTGTCACCAGTTAATTAAAAAAAAATTTTTTTTGCCATTATTTGGTGTCTAACCTCATGTCTGGTTGCTGATAGTTGACTTCTCTCTGGTACAGACTGACATCATTGATCACAGCTTTGCAGTGGAATGGATGCAGGATTTTGAGGCTTTCCAAGATGCCTTGAATCAAGAGACTACATATGTCAGTAACCTGACTCGTTCCATGAGCCTGGTGTTAGATGAGTTTTACAGCTCGCTCAGGGTAAACTTTCTCTTGCTCATACTGACAGTCTCTCCAAATAACCTTTTAACCCATAGGGCTGGCTTTGCAAATGTCTTAGAAAGAAAGTTCCTTACATTCTGAAAAGTAACTTTTAAAGCGTTGCTTATTTATAACTGGAGGTCTAAAAGATAAATAAGATAGACCCTACCCTCAGAGAGTTTATGGTCTAGTTGGGAGAGAAGGCTACACACAGAATTGAGACGTGATATATTGTGGTAAATACCTTGAGAAAGATTGTAAGTTGGGCCTGATGGTGGGGAGGGGCAGATCACTTTTTATGTGGGGGATTTTGGAGCATATAACATTAGAGGTATGCTTTGAAGGAAGGGTAAGATTTATGTAAGCAAAAGTAGGTATGGGCGGCAGGGAGTATGTTACTTGCCCAAGCAAAGGCATTGAGATAGTAATTTTTGTAGAGAATAGTCAGTGGTTTGATTTGATAGGGAATAGATAAAAAGTCCTGCTACTTATTCAGTCCTAATTATCTTGCTTTTTCAGTTCTCTATTTTTCATAGACTTATTTCCATGACTTTTGACTAGGCATGCTGTTTTGTTTTGTGTTAGCTTGTCTGTTTGTCAGAGGCTTTTTAAAGTATCTACGCCTCTTTTATGAAGATTTTATAACATTTGGACAAAATAACGTACACCATTTAAAAATATACTGTTGTTTTCTCAGTGGCATTAATGATACTTTTGGCAGGTGGTGGGTGTGTCTGCTGTTCTGGGTACAGGCTTAGATGAATTCTTTGTGCAAGTCACCAGTGCTGCAGAAGAGTATGAAAGGTGAGGATAAAGGAAAATCCTATTGCTGACATTCTTACTAATCCACAGTTCTGATCTGACAGCAGTTTTGCCAGGCAAAGCATTTCGGTTTTCAGTTGTATGTATTATTTGTCCTGCATATGTCTACTGGATCTGACCACTCTTAGGGGTAACAATTTTCCAGTACCTTTTTTTCTAAAAAATAAGAGTATAAAATCTTCACTGTATTGAATGATTAAGAGCAGGAATCATCAGACTTTTTTTGTACAAAGCCAGATAGTAAATAAATATTTTGGGTTTTGTGGGCCATATGGTCTCTGTTGCAACTACTCAACTCTGTCTTTGTCATGCAAAAGCACCTAGAGATGATTTGTAAACAAATGGGTATGGCTGTATTCCATAAAAATTTGTTTACAAAAACAGGCAGTGGGCTGGATTTGGCCTGTTTGCCCCACTGACTGATTCCCAATTAAGAACATGGACTTTGGAGAACCAGCCCTAATGGCCTAGTGCTTAAAGTTCAGTGCTTACCACTTTGCTGGCCCAGGTTCACTTCCTGGTTGTGGAACCACGTCACCCATCTGTCAGTTGCCATGCTGTGGCAGCTCACATAGAAGAACCAGAATGACTTACAACTAGGATATACAATCATGCACCGGGGCTTTGGGGAGGAAGGAAAAAAAAAAAGAGGAAGATTGGCAACAGAGGTTAGCTCAAGGTGACTCTTTCCCTGCAAAAAAAAAAAAAAAAGAACAGAGTTTGGAGTGAGACAGGCATGGGTTAGATTTCTGTTTCTTCCGCTTAATAAATGAGTGACCTTAGCAAGTTTTCATCATTTGTAAATCAGGAATAATAGCATTTATTGCTAAGGTCATTGGTAGGATCATTTGAGAAAATATATCTAAAGTACCAGCACAATTGCTGACACATAGTAAACACGTATCATAATAAATGATGGTTAGAACTGTTGTCATGGTTAATACTGGAATTCCCTTTACCTAAAGGAAAGTGGAGTCAGAGCACCTATACACTTTCCTTAGGCCCGTGGCCTGATAATTGGCTGCTTACTAGCATGTTCCTTTGGCTTCATACTTAACAAGATCCTAACAACCTCACTGTGGTTTTCAGACACGTATTCTGATTTTGATTCATTAGACAAGGGTTTTTTTTGTGTGTGGTCAAAGCCTCAGGATAGACTCTTTTCTGTATCCTTTCATTGATGCCCAGATAAACCACATAATTATATAGTGGACTTCCTGAGCCCAACAGGCCTAGGTTCTTTTACTCATCTCACATGTTTTTCCAAATGAATGATGAGCTCATCAGTCATGGTCTCCAGAATTAATCTTTCCAGCCCAGCAGTCAGTCTGTTGTCTCTTTGCTGGTTTCAGGGTGGGGCAGGCACCTTGGCTTTAATTCCACAGGGGTAGAACCTCAGTGACTCCGACTTGTTACATCTGATGTTCAGTGAGGTAAGATCTACTGTTATTGTCAGAATCGTAGGAAAATAGAAGTGATCTGGAGGTGAGCAGGACAAATTATTAAGCAGAGGAATTTAGAAAGTGTTTCTGTTTCCAGGGAGTATCGTCCTGAATATGAACGTCTGAAGAAATCACTGGTAAGAGAGGGGGCTATTTGTGTATTTTAGGGCCACTTAAAAAACCACCTCAAACCATGTACTGATCCTCCTGCCATAAATGCTTTTGTTTTGGCTGTCATATCTTTTAGATGTGTGTTAATTTAAATTTGTAAATTTGTGTGTGTGCTGTCTCGATGCAGAAAGGCCCCTTAATTATTTTTCTTCTTTTTATTTGATTTTTCCTGTCATATATGCTAAGCCCTTGTGCCCCCCCCCCCCCCCCCCCTCCAATGTCCACTTTAAGGTTAGTTGTAGAATTTTGTTTAAGAACTTGTGGTTCACAACTCTTATCCCAAATTTTCAGGTTTCCTGCCCCCATTGGCTTCATTGGGCCTTCCCATCATGTCTATTTGAGGGTTCTTTTGATTTGCTTTTGTGTCCAGTTTCTGAAACTTAATTCAGTTTGCAGAGCCCTCTGGTCTGAATTCCTGCTAATCTGGGTCCACACTGTTCAGTGTTTCTGTTCCCATATCAGCCATCCATTAGCTGCCTCAGAGTTTAAATAGCCTGTAGTATTTGTATAATGGGTCATCTCCAGTTAGAAGTCTGACATCTAACTGGGACTCCTTTTTTAATCTGACATTTTTCTCTCTACAGGCCAGTGCACAGAGCCAGCAGCAGAAGGAACAGCTGGAACGCCTTCAGAAAGATATGGGCTCTGTAGCCTTGGACGCAGGGACAGCCACAGGTATGGAGGGTCTATCGGTGTTAGGAACTAAAAGGAGGGTACACTTATTTAAGAGAGAGAAAGAGAAAAGGATAAAGTAAATGTGGTATTTTCTATCGATTGATCAATCGATCAATTGATCTGTCTATATCTAAATCTGTCTGTCTATCTATCTATCTATCTGTTTATCTATCTGTCTGTGTAAATCCTGGGTCTGCATTGTATTTACTTAAAATGTCTCTTAGTCTTCTTTGGTCTGGAATGGTTCCTTAGTCTTTCCTTGTATCTCATGACATTGACATTTTTGAAGTGTGCAGACAGACATAGTGGTATACCTATATCTAACACCTGTGTTAAAGAGGAATTCATGGGGCTGGCCCTGTGGCCAAGTGGTTAAGTTCTTGCACTCTGCTGTAGGCGGCCCAGTGTTTCGTTGGTTCGAATCCTGGGTGCACACATGGCACTGCTCATCAAACCACGCTGAGGCAGCGTCCCACATGCCACAACTAGAAGGACCCACAACGAAGAATATACAGCTATGTGCCGGGGGGCTTTGGGGAGAAAAAGGAAAAAAATAAAAAATCTTTAAAAAGAAAAAAAAGAGGAATTCACCATATATCTCTATCTATCATATCACATTCACTTTATCCATATTTACTTTTCATATATATATATCTATATGATTTGGGAAGGCAAACCCCTGAAAGTTGTATACAGTTGCATCACTTTGGGTTATTCCTTGTCAGGTAGTTTTTCTTTTACTTTGGCAAGGTACTTGATATCTACTTTATTTTTTAAAAAATATATATATTTTTTACTGTTTATTTTGACTTAATTTCATATTAACAGAAAAGTTGCAATGAATAGTACAAAGAATTGCCATATAACCCTTCAACCAGATTCCCACAATGTTAATATTCTATCACATTTACTATATTTTCTTTCTCATATATGTATGACTTTATATTTTATATAGATATATGTATCATATATAATTTCTTTCTAAATCATTTAGGAGTAAGTTGCAGACACAGTGAGCCTTTACCCTTGAATACTTCAGTCTGTTTCCTAAAAACAAGGGCATTATTTTATATAACCTCATTGCAGTTATCAAAAATCAGGAAATTAACATTGATGCATTAGTTATCTAATGTATAGACATTATTTGGAGTTAGCCATTTGCCCTTTATAACAGGAGAAAATCCTGGATCTGCAGTGCATTTAGTTGTCATGTCTCTTATTCTCCTTTAATCTGGAATGATTCCTTATTCTTTCTTTGTATTCCATGACACTGACATTTTCGAAGTGTACAGGACAGTTATTTTATGGAATGTTCCTTGATGTGGGTTTGTCTGATGTTTCCTCATGATTTGATTCAGGTGGCACATTTTTGGCAGAACTTTACAGAAATGAAGTTGTGTTTTTTCCATATGTCATATCAGGAGGCACACAGTGTTGATTTGTCCCATTACTGGTGATGATAACTTTGATCATTTGCTTGAAGTGATATCTGCCAGATTTTTCATCATAAATTTATTATTTTTTCCTTCGTAATAAGTATTTTATGGGGTGATGCTTTGAGATTATATAAATATCCTTTTAATTTTAAAATGCTCACCCACTGGTCTTAATATCCATTAATGTACTAGGGACAGTGTCCATTTTTGTGTCATACATGTTGCAGATATTTTCTCCCTGTTTGTCAGCTGTCCTTTGACTTTGTTCGTGGTATTATTTTGCCATGCAAAAGTTTTTATTTTGTTTTGTTTTGATAAAGTCAAATTTATTTATTATTACAACTGGATTTTGAGTCATAATTGGGAATCCTTTACTTACACCTCTGTTAAAGAGGAATTCACTTGTGTTTTATTAGAGAATTCGTAAAATGGTTTCATTTTCTGCATTTAGATCCCTGACCCATTTAGAGTTTATTCCTAGGTATGGTGTGAGGTACATATGATCTCTGTTACCTTTTTCATAAAGAGTTGTACCCGCACTATTTATTAAAAAGTCTGCCTTTGCCCCAATGATCTCAGATGCTACCTGTAACATATACTAAATTTCCATGTGTACTTGGGTATATTTCTGGACTACCAGTTTTATTCTTCTGGACTGTCTGTGTGCTTGCAGCATGCTGTTTTAATTATGTAGAGGCTCTATGGTATGTTTTAATATCTGCTAGGGCTAGTCCCCTTCATACTTTTCTTTTTTTACTGTTTCCCTGGGTATTCTTGCATGTCTATTTTTCCACATGAACCTAAGTATCAATTTATCTAGTTTGCTAAAAAAGCTCTTTGGTATTTTTATTGGGATTGTGTTATTTTCATGAATTAATGTAGGGAGAAGTGACATCTCTATGATGTTGAGTTTTCCTATCCAAGAACAAGGAATGTATTTATATTTGTCAAGTCTACTTTTGTGTCTTTCAGGAGTGTTTCCTTGTGTACATTTTGCATATTTTTTGTTACATTTATTTTAAGGATTTTATCTTCTGTTAGTGATGAAAATGGGATTTTCTGAACCATTATATCTTCTAACTGGTTATATTGGTGTATTTAAAGGCTCTTAATTTCTGTATATTAGTCTTTTTATCCTGCCACTTTACTGACTTTTTTAATTGTTCGAGTTAGTTTTGTCATTGATTCTCTAGAGGCTTCTCAGTTGGTGCTCATATTTAAATATATACACCCCACCCATGCATGCTTATTGATGAACTGATCTTTAAAGGAGTGAAGTTCTCTTCATGAAAGATATTGTTATACATCTAGTAGAGAACAGCAGAACCACTTGGAGGAGGAGATACTGGATACTGGCTGGGTTTACCAGTTAAGTGATCTTGCCTGTGCCATCCTTGTTGCACACCTCAGCAAAATAAATTTCTATCTGCCATGGTCCTTTGGAAAAACTCATGAATATGTGAAATGGCAAATGTTAAATTTACTGCTTGCAAAGGATCTGCTCTCCTCAGATAGCCTGTTCAAGATTGGGGGAATTTCAGTAAATTATTTGAGGAATGTCACAAGTATAGTTGCATAATTCTTAGTTAGGCACAGAATGAGGCATTGACTGTCAGCACACCATGTCATCATCCTGTTTCAGGCCCACAGGCCCCTTGAGGTTTGCGTCCCTTGATGTTGCTGCTGTTGGCCACCCTTTTTCTCTAGCTGAGCGCTCTCAAACCTCTTAGGCTGCTGAAGAGAGTGGTCATGCTCCCATGTCTTTAGAATACTTGGCATAGGTCGAGGTTCTAGTAGAGACCACCTCCCGCTGAATCTCCTGCCCAGTAATTACTTGATTAGACTTTTTCTTGATAATCGGGACTCAGCCCTTATTTGGTTTCCCTGGGTTGGGAATTTCACCTCTACCAGTACATTCGATTTTCCATTTTTTCCCCTCTCTCTTTTTCTTGAATAATGCCCTGGCTCCTCTACTCTAGATCATTTCACCGTGTATTCTTTTCAGGCTCTCTCTCAACTTAAATTTCCACCAGGAAGCTTCCTTAGTTCTCCATACTTTTACCCTTGACTGACCAGCCCACTGGATCTGCTCAAATGTGTTTAGCCTTCATAGGAAACACCATAGCCTCTTCCAACCTGTCAGCTAGTAAAAATGAATGACGTTACTATCAAGACAACTACTTGAGAATTATTTTCCTCAAGTTAAAAATGACCTTTTGGATTTTGGGGATCATGATAACACTTTGTGAACTAAACTAGTATAGAAATATTAAGTGGTATTAACATTACATTTAGAAGAGGTGGGATCCTGCCTTTTATCATGACCACTTTCATCCTGCCAATTGATAATCATAGTTACTTATTGGTTCATAATCACCTTTTTGAGGAGGCATATGTTCCTGACATGCTACTGATAGGTGTTTTCTCTGTAGACAGTTTATCTCCTGTGCTGGACCCTTCTGACTTGATCTTGACTCGGGGAACCTTGGATGAAGAGGATGAGGAAGCAGACAGTGATACCGATGATATTGACCACAGAGGTAAGAGGTGGCTGAGGTGGCTCTTGAAAACAGAATAGCTGCTTATCCTCACATTGTTTGCTTAGGAGCATCTTCTTGTTGAGAGAAGACCTTAAGCACACAACCAGTAACAGAGGAGAGAGGAGATGGTAAAGATATATTGAGAGTTCCTGGCCTTCCTACTGAATGGTTAATATTAAGCTGATTACAGGCCTTTTATTAGTCTCGTGTCTTCTCATCTTTGGGTCCTAACTCAGTTTGAAGAATCCAGGCTTTTTGTTTATTATAATTATTGTTTCAAGAACACGTAAGGAGGCCTCAGCAGAGCTAAATCCGTCAGAAGTGACTGTAACATTGAGGATAGAATGCTCTGGAAACCCAAAAGTCTTCCTTCCACTGAGCATAGTTTTAAGGCCTATGAGCAGAATCTCTTTCTTGAGACAGCCCTAAAAAAGGTCCTAGCTATGACCAAGAGCAAACTTCTCTTTACTCCAGTGTGCTGGATGCTAACATGTAAATTGCCTCATTTAATCAGATTTATTGTGGTAAATTTACAAATAGTAAAACCCACCCTTTTAAAGTGTATAATTTGATGAGTTTTAACACATATATGTAGTCTTGTAATCACCATCATAATCAAGATACAGAACACTTGCATCATCTCAGAAGTTCCCTGATGCCCAGTTTTAGTCCCTTCCTGCGTACCTAGTTCCTGGCAACCACTGATGTGATTTCTGTTCTTATAATTTTGCCTTTTCCAGAATGTCATAATTGGAATCACATTATTTAACTTGCATTTCTTTTCACTCAGTCTAATGCTTTTGTGATCCATCCATGTTGTTGCATGTGTCATCAGTAGTATGTTCTTTTTTTATTGCTGAGTAATACTCCATTATGTGGATGTACCACAATTTGTTCATCCATTCACTAGCTGATTGGCATTTGAATTGTTTCTAGATTTTGGCTATTGTGAATCAAGCTGCTATTTCATTCATAGGTCTGTGGACACGTTTTCATTTCATTTCTCATGGTTAAAAATATGTAGGAGAGGGACTTCATTTTAGTTATTTTATAAGGGAGGTATCCTCCCCACTTATATTTTGGGCAACATGATACATAGAACATGCTTTTGGGAGATAATTCCTTATTGGGACAATTGAACAGTTTTTTAGAAATACTGTATCTGATGGATTGGTGACAACAACTCTTATCCACTTATCTACTGGGAGAGTTTAAAAAGAATTAACTTTCTTTTTTCCTTGCAGTTACAGAGGAGAGCCATGAAGAGCCAGCATTCCAGAATTTTATGCAAGAATCAATGGCACAGTACTGGAAGAGAAACAACAAATAGTTTCTAGAAGACAAAATTTTGGAACACTGTGTGAAGGAATTATCCTTACCTCTGACTGGGAGCTAATATAAAGGACGAGTTTGTTCAGAATAGCAGAGTTTCTCTTAGTAGGGAAATCTCCTGACTTGGATGAAGCCAAGGATAGGAGACATTTGGACCTGGCAGGTAGATGCCACTTCCTGTTGGCCTTTCCCTTGGATTTCTGCAAGGAAGGATATTCTGACTGTTTTTGGATGCTGATATCCCTTCAAGTCTAAAACTTCAAGTTTTATCATTTGAAGTCAAATATTTTTGCTGCTGATGGATAGAAGAGAGAGAGAACTTAGTGTTCATGTCACATCTCTGTTAATAGGCTGGATCTATAGCCTCTACTGCCCCAGCATCTTGCCCTTGAGCCTGCTCCACAAGTTCCCCTCCTTTCAGCAGAAAGGCAGAGGGGAAATATGAGCTTGTCCAGAGTAGCAGTGCAGTCTCCTTGGCAACCAATCAATGTTGGTATGAAATGTGCCTCACACTGGGTAGCTCATTATAGAACACCAGCTTTGTCGAAGAAAGTGAGCAAAACATAATTAACGAGTAAGAATCCTGCTTTCAATGATGACTTGGATAAAGAGTTTTTTATTTTAACTTTGTTGTAAGCCTGCTTGTCATAATTTCAAATAAGAAAATTAATCATTGCAAATAGCTTGACTTCTTTTCAACAGAGGTTTAAAGCCACATGTCCAGACCGGTCTCAATAAGGAGGTGATGGTTACTCAAGTTTCCCATGTACACATACCTAGTAACCAGGTACGGAGCCAGGCCCTGTTTGTATTGTACTTTGAACTTAATGCAAAGTATCCTTGGTGATTTACTCAAAGGCCGTAGATTTGGGTCAGGTGCACATTCCATACATAACAGCCATGGTGAGGGTTTGCCTTGCCCCCAGAGTCCTCACAGTATCTTAAAACATAATACATTTCTCTTAAGGAGTTTTATCCCTGCCTAATCCGTATTCTAATTCAGTGGTTCTCAAAGTGTGGTCTCTGGACCAGAAGCATCAGCATCTCTGGGAAATTGTTAGAAATGGTACACTCAGAAACTGAATCAGAAACTGTAGGGGTGGGGGCTGGCAATCTGTTGTAATAATCCCCCCAGGGGACTGGTGCATGCTAATTTTGAGAACCAGTGCACTAACTCAGCCTGTGACATAATCCCAGGCCAGATGAATCTCAGGTATTGTTCCTCACATGACCTGCTTTACCAGAGTATCCTAACCGTGACCATTTGGTGCCTTTTCTCCAATTTAAACATTCTAAAAATAAAGTATTTTATTTTACCATGAATTATTAATTTCAATATTCTGTAACTGGCAAGAACCACAAGTCTAAAAGTTTGAACCTTTTCTTGAAGAGGAAACTCTTTGCACAGCAAAACTCTGAACACACCTGGTTTTTCCCCTTAGTGCCTTTGAATACTTTTTCCTTAAAGAATAACTTGTCTAGCTTATGCTATAACCTCCATAAGGGCAGGGACAAAGTTTTACTCATCTTTGTATCCCTTGTACAGGACCTAGTTCATAATAGGTACTCAATAAATGTTTGCTAACTGAATGGATTAAATACTAGATGGCTACTTACATAAATAAAAAAGGGAAAATGAAGCTAAGCCTGGAACAGGAAGGGTCTGGTTAAGTGTGCTAAGTATGTACCATTAGGAAATTTATAAATGATCTGATAATTTAAATTATAACTTCATTTTGTTGCTGTTGCATTCATCTTTATTCTCAATGCCTGGGACATTTCAGGCACTCGATAATGTGCTAGTTAAAGCTGTGCCTTAATTCTTGGTCTCTATTAAAAGGGTACCCTAAATTTCACAAGACTTGTATTTTGCACCCAAAAACCACCAAAACTTAAATAGTGTTTAACATGCTGACATCCATTACCAAGGAATAAGGCACACATTTGCTAATTACTCATAATTATTCCAGTGCTACATCATTTTCTTAATAAATACTGTTTGAGACTATCAGATGCCAAGCAGGGCAGATACTGTGGTGCATGAGTAATAACAGTAAAGTTGTTCAGGACATGATGTAAAGTAGAAAGCTGCATATTGTTATCATTTTAGAGGCTGCGAATCCAGGAGAAGCACAATGTGCAGATGTAGAATCCTGACAAAGGAATGGACTGGTGTTCTGTGATGGCTAAGCAGATGCAACAAATGAGATAAGCACAAATCTCCTTGGACAGGTCCTTTTGCTTCATTCACAAAGGAGAAAATGAAAGAAACAACTGAAAAAATGTACGTGGTAATAATATAAAATATCTGAGTGGAAATAAAAAGGCTAGGCATAGATGGAGTAAGTCTAGAGAAGGAAGAAGAAAATTTGTGGATGAGATAGGAGAGGGCTGTCTGAATAAGCAAAATGGCTTATTCTGTCACCACAGATCTGATTTTATGAGACTTCATGGGCAGCAAAAACAGTTTTAAAAAGACTACTGATAGGTAAGTTGTGCAATGTTTGGCTATTTCCTGTTAGGTATTAGTACTGGATTTCTAATGACTTGGACCAAAAATGAAGCAAGTTAAAAGAAAAAATTGACATTTGATATCAGCATATATTTACTTGTGAGTCTGTTCAGGCACAGGTTTGAGGTTTATTAACATCTCAATCTTCACAACATCCCTGCAAGGTAGGTCAAAGCGGTATGATTCTTCTCAGTTGTGCATGAGAAACAGCTCTAGAGAAGCTAAGTAACTTGTCTAGCCACACAGTAAAGACAATGGTCAGGGACAGTGCTTTGGTTTCCTGATTACCGTCCCAGCATCATGATCTGTCTGTGAAAGGTGGCTTGGTTGGTGTGGAAAACTACATAAAATGGATGTAAAAGTAAAATGCAAACTTGTTTGGTTAAATCCAGTTCCACTGAAATCAGGAAAATCCACTGTGTTTAAGAGTAAGAGTCAAATCACTGTTTATGGAAACAAATTTAAATATATCATGGTTTTCTGTTGAGTCGTACAGGTCTGGACAGAAAATCTCTTTTCCTTTTATATTTTCCTCATCCTCTTCTTGCAGCGCTGGTTGAAAACAGGGGAGGACCCCATAAGGCTATCAGTGGAGTGGGAACCATAGCTGCTGTCTGAGTCATCAGGGCTCTGGGGAATCCCAGCTTCACTCATGCCTGACATGGGCTCCTCGAACACATCACTGCCCAGCACGCCATGCCCAGAGACATTGCCTTCTTCACTCTCTTGAGGCTCCATTTTCACATGGGCCAGATTCCAAAGAGGGGAAGCATTTACCTCTGTACCTAGAAATGGAAGAACAACAAATAACTAATGTTAAGCCAAGGATAGAACAAAGGAGAATGAATAGACCACCCAGGGCAGACTGATGGCCCTTGAGCTCAGTTTTCACTCTGACTCTCTACTTGGCTGTAGAATATGGTTGTTATTCTCTGCTTCAAAAAGTTACCAATTCTGAATATCTTCCTTTTCACTTCTTCCACCCTCCTTTACCCCACTTCACCCACCGCCATTTTCCTAAACCAGGGAAGTAAAACTATGCAGGAGAAAGATTCCCTGTCTCCTGGCCCAAAGGCAGGCACGGCTATGGGGCTCTTGTTCAGTCGTTAAGAATGCTTGACCTTCCTTCCTTCCTTTTACGCAGCTGTCTTGTTTTCCAGTCTTTCGTTTGGGTCCCTGGTCCTCTCTTCCATTATGAAAAGTTAATGATCACTACAAAATGCTGGCAGCAGTTTCCAGGCTGCTAAAAAGAGACATGGCCCCTTTGTCTGCAATAGTTTCTCTTTGGCCCTCCTGTCTGTGTTCTAGCAATATTGTTATGTGGTTATTGCTGCTTCCATGGTGAAAGGCTTTCTGTCCAACACCTGTAAAAATGTGGCCTAATCCTGTTTTAGGCCATACTTGAGGATTTGCTATTTGTATCATTTGTGCATTAATGAAATGACAATTTATACTTGTAAAGAACTGAGTGTCTAGGGGTTGGCCCAGTGGCGCAAGTTAAGAGCGCACGTTCTGCTTTGGCAGCCTGGGGTTTGCCAGTTCGGATCCCAGGTATGGACATTGCACTGCTTGTCAAGCCATACTGTGGCAGGTGTCCCACATATAAAGTAGAGGAAGATGGGCACGGATGTGAGCTCAGGGCCAGTCTTCCTCAGCAAAAAGAGGAGGATAGGCAGCAGATGTTAGCTCAGGGCTAATATTCCTCAAAAAAAAAAAAAAAAAAATTAAAAACTTTGTAAAAAAAGAAGTGAGTGTCTAGACTAGTTTGCAACCTGACCTACTTAAGGATCGAGTCATCGTGGTTCCTGAAGTAATCAGAGAGTCTATCTACAAAAAAAGGCCAGCTGCCTCTAACTGGGTAGCTCTATTTCAATCCCTTTCAGCCCCAATTTGTTGGGGGTACTCTAGCCAGGAAGCCCAACTACTCAAACATCCTAGAGCAATTAATCTATCTGGAAGTTGTCTTAATCATTTGAGTACAAGCATCAGGAAAGACCAATACAGAATACTAAGGGAAGAAGGGAACATCTGCCCACCCAGCTGGGTCGGCTGAATTAACTCTGGTAATCAATAGGATAACACATAATGCATCTACATCCTAACTAGGAGTTATTTTAAAGAATGCTGGTAAAGCTGTGCTAATCCTCTCTTTACTAATTACAAAGAGAATGCTGGAGTTCAGTGAAGCTATATTTGTTTTTAGACTTTCCATTCTCCTGCCCACCCTCACTTTTATTCCTCCATCTTCAGAGCTTGATTCCAAAACACAAAAAGTACTGAGATTGGCAGATCTCCCAGAACCAAAGTGAGTAAGTTGATTCTTTTACTTGAAGCCTGCGGCGAAGCCTCGACCTCCAGGTTGGATGGGAAGCGCTCACTCTGAGCCCCAAGCACTCCCATGGGCAGTGACTGGTCTCCAGAAGCAAGGTCAACCTCCAGTTCCTCACTGACAGGGAAGGCGATGTCGCTCACAGGTTCCTCCTTGATCTTTACAGGCTTAGTGTCCTCTGTGGCCTTCTCAGGATTGACAATCCTTTCATACTCTTCAGAGAGTTGCTTACTAATCTGTTGGCAAGCAAGAGTCAAATTTTCCAAGGAAATGTTAACAGCAAGTTGGATAGTCCAATTATGACATCCCATGGAAAAGCCAACAGAATATGAATATGAATAAAGCATCCACTGCCAATAGAAGGACTTTGTTTAAGGTGTTGAATTTGCATTTGCAAATGATAAGAGATACATAAAGAAAATTTGTTTGGCAGAGTGGGTCATTAATTAAAAGTTACATAAAGGTGAAAAATAGACTACGTTAAAGATAAAGCAGAACTGGGACAAAAGATCACATTTTTGGCTATAAAAACTAACAGCTGACATATGTACCCTAGGTGGATAATGAATGGTGCAGGAAATCTGGATCACTTAGCAAAGACTCTTTTGTTGGGTGTTAAAATTTCTTATGATAGTTTAGATTTGGGGAAACCAAAACTGAACAAATGACTTGCTTAAGGCCACAGGGTTGAAGAGATTAGATTATTTCTGGTTCTAACCAAAAATGGTGTCTCTCCCCACTCCTCCACCCTTGGGCACAATATCACTTCACTCTGTGTTGTTTTGCTTTTCATAGCACTTAACACCATCTGAAACTGTTGTGATCATTATTTGTTTACTTGTTTTTGTTTCCCTCTCAGGAATGCAAACCTGAGGAACTTATTAACTGCTGTATCCTGTTCCCTCACCCACAAAAGGCCCTCAATAAATATCTGGTGAATAGAAGCATGCTAACCACATTTTCTCAGACTCCATATACCTACCTGTCTATAATTTCTTCCAGAGGAAGTATTATCAATAAATGAGGCCATTCATTGACTAAAGGAGGCCCGTGGGTCTGGTCAGGTCAGTGATGGGGTCAATGAAACACAGCTAGGGCCATAAGGAAAGCAGGTGAAGTCCACTCTGTTCCAAGACCTGTGCTCTGTGCTCTAGAGCAAGTGTGGGATCCTGCTGAACACCTTAGACTACACATCTTTATCCACTTCCCCTCAGGGTCGCCTCACCTGTAGCATGTAACTGTGATAGTCCTTGATGCGGTGCTGCCAGAACTTCTGGAGGGAGAGCACACTGCCAATGCCCACTTCATGGAATACCTGCTCCATAACGTCGGGGAAAGGAGTCTGCCCCAGCCGAGCCTCCCGATCCACGGCGAAGCGCAGCAACTTGGTGAACTTCAGGCAATACTCATGTGCCACATCAGTTAGGGTCTCCAGGACACTTTCATTAGCACACTCAAAGCCTGCATGGGCCAGGATTGTGGCTACTGCCTGGTAGAGGAGCTGCCGGCAGGAGTGCCAGCTGAGTTCAGTCACAGGTTCCCCTTTCCCACTGAAAGTGGAGACATGGTAGTGTTATTAGTGCTCTTGCAAAGGGGTGACCCGTCCTGTCTCCCTAGGAGTTTTACAATTCCAATCAAACCACTGGCCCAGCTTTCCAGGGGAATTCTAAGCAGGTTACATAGCCCAGTTTCATCTTGCTGCTGTCAGGGCATGTCTCAACAACCCACAGACATATCTCTGAGCTCCTCTGATTACATAAAGGTTGAATAGGCAATACATGTCTATAATAAACAGTATAAAGGGGTATATAGTGAAAAGGAAGTTTCCTTGTACCAACTGCTCAGTTTTGATCACTCTTAGGATCTGATTAATTTTAAGAGTACAGCTCAAATACAGCTCAGTGGTGCTCTAATTATTTCATCAGATATAGTTTCCTCACATGCCGGGCCATGTATGAACTTTCAGAAATACATGGTCCAAATGAGGAGATTCTTATATAACTACAACAGACTATTTGTAAAACTGGGAAAGCAACTTAATTTTATAAAAGCAATTTAAAACATATACAGTGTACAAAGCATTTTTATCCTATCCTCTGCTGTAAAATGGTAGAGTCCAAATTATTCTATTTGGCAGGTGAGGAAATTGAGGTTCAGAGGGGCTGACTTGCCAGTTGTTTAGATATTAGTAATAAGCGGTGGAGCTTCTGACTCCAGATCCCATGTTCTTCCTAACACACCATTTTGCACCTAATCACTACTGTAGAAATCCTAATCTTTGCAAGAAAAAAACACCTCAAGAAGCTGTCTGACTTCATAAAAATAACTTGTGTGTGTGTGTGTGAGGAAGATCCGCCCTGAGCTAACATCCGTTGCTAATCTTTCTCTTTTTGCTGAGGAAGGTCAGCCCTGACCTAACATCTGTGCCCATCATCCACTATTTTGTATATGGGATGCCACCACAGCATGGCTTGATGAACAGTGCTAGGTCTGTGCAAGGATCTGAAGCTGTGAACCCCGGGCTGCTGAAGCAGATTGTGTGAACTTAACCATTATGCCACCAGGCTGACCCCAAAAATAACTTTCAGTAAGCTTCTAATAATTTACCTGTCTCCTGAAATCTCCTATCTTCTGCCTCCCTCTGACAAAAGAAGTACATAGATAAAAATAAAATAGGGTACAGAAAATTACTCTTCCCTGGTCCATACTTGGTATGCGTTACCATGTGCTGTACGAGAATGCTTGAGGAGCTATCCACCTACTTTACTATTATCTGCTCAGCTGCAACTACTGCCATTCACATAATAGTTGAAAAATAAGAAAATCAACTGCCAAATAACTTTTCATTTACTATTTTCATTATCATTTCCCATAGCCAGCCTCCCTGGGCCAAAAGCTAAAGGCCTCAGAAGTGCCTAATAAACAGAGAGAGCTAAACCAGTATTGCTTTACTTGAGTAATATATGGACCTATTTCAAAGGAAAATAATTATTTTGGCACCTCCACAATTGATATAAATTATTTTTGTTACCTTTTTTTTCTTTAAAGGTAAAGGTTTCTTTTTTTTTTTTCTTTCTGAGGGAGATTCACCCTGACCTCACATCTGTTGCCAATCTTCCTCTTTTTATATGTGAGCTGCCACCACAGCATGGCCACTGACAGACTAGTGGTGTAGGTCTGCGCCTGGGAGCTGAACCTGGGCCACTGAAGCAGAGCACACCGAACTTAACCACTAGGCTACCGAGGCTGGCTCCATAGTTCTTAAAATATGTATAAAACAAACCAGGCATAAACTTTTGATATTCATAGCTCCTCCTAACAATTAAAATTGGAAATTTGACACAAAACTACAAAATTCTAAATAACAGCATCCATTTAATATGAAGGATGATGTTATTTTGTTAAAACTAAATTGCCCTCAAAATGTAAATATGGTACTGACTGCTACAGAGCAAGTTTTTTGAAGTTGGGCATATCTGTACTAATATGTGCCAGGCAGGTAATCACACAGTTATCCCTCCTGTTTTCACTACTCCAACTTCAGAATCTTTGATTATGCAATGCACAATGACATCATCTGGCCTTCAGCTAGGCCAGCTGGAACCTTTATGTATAAGTCTATTTCTGCTCTTTCCTCATTAGTTTGGGAAACTTAAAATAGTAGTAATTATTATCATCAATAGCCAGATGCAATAAGTGATATACAATATTACTTATGTAGTATTTTTGCTAACATATTTAAATCTGAATCTAATCTTGAGAAAATAATCAGCAAATCCAGTAAGTGGAACATTCTACAAGACAAATGACCTGAACTCTTAAAAAAAAGATTACTACCATGTTTTTTAAAGAGGAGGAAGCTATTCTGGCTTAAAAGACACTAAAGAGGCATAACAACCAAATGCAATGCATGAATTTTTGTTAGGTCCTGGATTGGGGAAAAATACATCTAAAAAAGTTATTTTGGGGGGCAGGCCCTGTGGCTGAGTGGTTAAAGTTGCATGTGCTCTGCTTTGGCAGCTTGGGGTTCATGGGTTCGGATCCCGAGTGCGGACCTACTCCACTCATCAGCCATGCTGTGGAGGCATCCCATGTACAACGTAGGGAGGATCAGCACAGATGTTAGCTTAGGGCAAATCTTCCTCAAGCAAAAAAAGAGGAGGACTTGCAACGGATGGTAGCTCAGGGCAAATCTTCCTCACATAAACACACAAAAAGATATTTTGGGGATAACTGGATAAATCTGAATATAGACTTATTGCATGATACTATTTAATTAGTGTTCACTTAATTTGGTATGATAACGGTATTGGGATTATGTAGGAAATTTTATGTAGGAAAATAAAATTATTCTTATCATAAGGGGAAGAATTTAGGGGTGAAATATTGTAATATCTGCCACTTTAAAATATTTGGCAAAAAAGTGTATATGTATGTTTATATACATTTGTATATTTGTGTGTATATGTGTGTATACACACACATATGTGAGAGAAAGTAAATGTGGCAAAATGTTAAAAATGGGTGAATGCAGGTGAAGGGTATTTGAGTGTTCATTGTATTATTATTTAAACTTTTTTATAGGTCTGACAAATTTCAAAACAAAAAGAAAAAAAGTAATTTGGCACCAAACGCAAACCTACCCACTGAAATCTAGTAATAGCACTAGGTTATAATGCAGTCATTCAGAGGATCTGAAGCAGGGCTTCTCAAACTTAAATACACATATGAATCTCCTGGAGATCTTATTAAAATGAAGATTCTGATTTAGCAGGTATGGGTGGGGCCTGAGACTCTGCATTTCTAACAAACTCCCAGGTGATGATGATGCTGCTGGTCTTGGACCAGATTTTGAGTAGTAAGGATCAAGAACATTTTTATATCCTTATTTCTTAAATTGTGTTATCAAAATGAAAAGACACAATTAAAAAATTCTTATATAGAAGTTGTAGATTTCTAATAATATGAGAATAAGTCCATGAATTTCAGTTTGAGGACACTGAGCTAAACCCATAATATACATTTTAAGTTAAACAGAAAGACCAGACTCTGAGGACTATGAGGCCATGGCCTATTTACATACCAGTGTAGTACCTTGCTCTTAGTAAAGTACTTGGCACACAGCAGGCACTCAATAAATATTTGCTGCATCAGAAAATAAAAAAATACAGACTCTAGATTTGGAAAATCAGGGTTCAAGTCTTAGACTTCCCACTAACTACCTGAGCAACTTTGGCTAAGTCAATTATTCTTATCCTCAGTTTCTTCATGGACATATTATTACATGCTTAATAGGGTTGTTGGGAAGATTTTTTGAGAAAAGTAAGATATAGCAAAGCCTTGCCTTACCGATAAAAGTCACTCTCTGGGTCACTGTGCCGGATCTGGAATGGTGCATTGGGATTCTTACAATCTAAAGGAAGGAGGTCATCAGGAAGAGGAGGTGACCCAGGGCAGGAGGGGAGAGGTTCACTCTCTTCAGTCTTTACACCTTCCGTCTGTTGCTGATTCTGGGCCTGAGCTGTGGCAATGAGGTTGCGCAGACGTCGGTTGTGCTGGATAAGCTGAATGGTATGGATGGTGAGGCTGCATGGCTCTGAGGGGATGTCCAGCATAGTAGGGGGCTTGGGCTTGTTGGCTGAGGGTTGGTGCAGGGGTGGGTCATGGACTTCCACCAGACGGAACTCCCGTGGGAGCAAATCAAAGGAACTTCTGTTGGTCTGGCTTGATGAGATTGGTATCTCTCCCCAGTATCTCAACATTTTGGGATAAGAAAGGAAAAGCTTTCAAGTTAAATGTAGATGATATCCCAAACTAGTGTTTTTAAATCTCTGGCAACTGTAGGTTATAGGCTTCTGTAGTGAAAAAATATGAAGTCTAGCCAGTTATTTACTTAAAAAGTAGGCTGTTCAAGATGACTTAGAAAAGTGTCAGTGTCAGCAATACTGTAGGACCAAAGATGTACTCCCTGAAGAAATTAAGAGAAATATAACTGTTAGATGCCAGTCATCACAATCACATACAACGACAATTCATATTAGACTGAACCACAAGGTGGAATTTGCCTCGTTAGTAGACTAATATTTGGGGCTGTAGTGTCCACGTTTTCCATCTCACCCCCCTACCTCATTACTAGAACTACCATCATGCCCAATCCTGAACAATTTGCAAGGAAAGATACTTAAGTGAAACCTGGAATATTTCCCAGTATTTTGACACACCTGTCCTGGATCATCAGGAGAATGGGGACTAGAGCTAAAGATAGGCAGAGGTGGTTCTTAATCTGTGTATATCAGGCCTTTTAACTGGTCCTGGTGAAAAAATTATAAACCACTAATCTAAATAGTCTTATGTGTTCAACTTCTGACATACAGAGGGAAGAAGCTGAGAGATTTCTGCCGCCTCTTAACTGGTATTCCTTCTTTTAGTCTCTCCTTATATCTAATCTATTCTCTACAGTGCTGCTAGACTAATGCTTTTAACTCAGATCTAATGGCTTCCCGTTGTCTTTGGAAAAAGTCAGTCAAAATTCTTTGCCTTACCATTCAACAAATTTTACAAACTGGCCTCAACTCACCTTTTCAGATTCATTGCCCATATGTCTCTTCAAATTCAACAAACATTTACCGAATGCCAGGTATTATGTGAGGAGACAAAGACTCAGGCAGGATCCTTCACCTGAGGTGAGGGAGGAAAACAAACAGAACATTTCAGTATGAAAGTGTGTGGTAAGTGCTGTTCTAGAGGGGCAGACCTGGTGCACTGGGAGCACAAAGGAGGTGCTTCCTGGAGAAAATGACCACCTTAGTTCTAATGGTATCATACCACTCACTTTAAGAATGCCATGCATTTCCACAGTTGACCCTTTAAGCTGTGATCCCTGTCAGAAATGCCCTGCCACCCACCACATCCCTGGCAGACTTGTATTCATTCTTAAGTATAGCTTAACTCACCACCCTCCATCACCTGCCCTGTACCTCTCCCTTCATTATATTCTCACCGCACTTTGCGTGTCTCTGTCATAGCATATATCCCTGGATTTAAACTAGTACTTATCTCAATTTTATTCTCTCATCTGTCCCTCACAACCATGATCTTGGTACACGTCTGGCACACAGTAATATCTGGCATTTACTGAGCGCCTACTATATACCAGGCTTTGCCTTTACCGTTTAATTCAATTCTCCCAACTACCCTATGAAGTAGACGCTATTATTCTCCCATTTTTCAGATATAGAAGCTGAGGCCCACTGTCTTGCCTAATGTCGGGAACGGCTGAGAGGGAAAATCAAAATAGCCTCGAGTCTGCACTCTTAAAAACTACACTATGCCGCCTCATTAACTGGTTTCGGAAAGAAGAACAGAATGAACGAACAAATGAATGAACAAAATGACAGAAAAAAACCAACCGCCCTCTTCCCTAACTTCACCGAAAGGAGCACGAAGGGCAGGCACCAAGCCGAAGCAACGCCCAAGTCGCTCGAGGGGGTCCTCGGTCACGGTCGGCAGGTGCAGGCGCCAACCACAGCGTCCCTGGGGTCTCCTGACGCTCGGAGCAGCCGGCAGGTCTGGACCTGGATGGAGACACGGAGGCGCCACTATTCACTGCCGTGTCGCAGGACGGCACTGGGCAGCCGTACGACTCCGAAAGGCCGGAGGCCAGAGACGCGTCCGGCCCGGAAGGCTGGTTTGTTGATTAGTGGGCCAAGCCTGCCGGAAGCGCTTCTTCTCAATCAGGTAAGCCACAGGAAGTTATTACAATCCGGTTGCAACCTCTAAAGATGTCCCCATTCTGACAGCAGCCCAACCGCCTTTTTCTGTTTTTCTCTTCTTATGATCTTCCCGTGATACTCACCTCTTCACAACGCTGTGGGTCGCGAAGGAGCAACTCCACAAGCGCCGGCCAGAGAGGCCGCTGGGAGCTGGGGATAGGGAGGCGCGGAGAGGAACGTAGAGACCGAGGGGTGAGGTTTCCCAGGAACAGATTTTGAGGCTGCACCCGGTGAGGATGGCTGATGGTTCCGCTCAGTCGGAGCCGCTGGCTTCGCAAGAACTCAATAGTGACTTCAAGAAGCCAGCCCTGCCGGTGTCCCCAGCTGTGCGGGGCAAGGCCGCAGACACCAATCCTTCAAACCCTGAGGAAGTGAAGAAGGAAAGGCCCACGCCGCTGCTGGACCCCGATTCCGGGAAGCCTGATGTTCCCCCGGACAGCGGGGAGACGAGGAGTCCACCCGAGGAGCAGCCGCGGCCCGTCGCAGCGGCTCCTCCCCCTGGCGGCCCGGCCCGGGCCCCCCCTTACCGAGAGCCGCCGTGGGGCGGCCCTGCCACAGCCCCCTACAGCCTAGAGACCCTGAAGGGTGGCACCATCCTTGGCACCCGGAACTTGAAAGGGACGAGTTGCTGCCTTTTCGGGAGACTGTCTAGCTGCGACGTATGCCTGGAGCACCCTTCGGTATCTCGGTATCACGCCGTGCTGCAGCACAGGGCGTCCGGCCATGAGGGAGAATGCGACGGCCACGGGCCCGGTTTCTACCTCTACGACCTGGGAAGCACCCACGGCACTTTTCTTAACAAAACCCGCATCCCACCCCGCACCTATTGTCGCGTCCACGTCGGGCATGTTCTTCGCTTTGGAGGCAGCACCCGGCTCTTTCTTCTTCAGGTAAGTAGAAAAACCTAGAATTGAAATCTCTGGCGTGCACCAGGCTGGGTTCCTGAGCTCTTGAAGCTTTCGCTGAGGGAGGAGATTCTCCCAGTTAGCGATTACAAAAGTGGAGGAATGTGGCCTTTCGTCTCCAGACCCCTATACACATTGCCATGTTTCTGAAAGCGAGTTCAACAATCCTGAACTCTAAAAGAACTCTTTCACTTGGTTCATCAGGGACCAGAGGAAGACCGAGAGGCAGAATCCGAGTTGACAGTAACCCAGTTGAAGGAATTGCGCAAGCAGCAGCAAATGCTGTTAGAGAAGAAGATGCTAGGAGAAGACTCAGATGAAGAAGAGGAAATGGACACCACTGAAAGGAAGAGTAATACTAGTAGTCAGGATGATGAAATGGGCTGCACCTGGGGAATGGGTAAGAAATTACAATTGCTGCCAGAGGTTAATATTTTAAATTCATTACTAGTGGTATCCTTAAATTTTTCTTTTTTATCATACAGGTTTTCATGATTCTATGAGATATATAAGACAAATACCGTTTGCATATGAAATTATCAAAGCCCAGAGAGATTCATTAACTTTTTTGATGTCAAAAAATTGAATTATGAGGGCCGCCCCGGCCAGTGGTTAAGTTGGGGACTTCCCTTCCGTGGCCCAGGGTTTCCCCGCTTTGGATCCTGGGCACTGACATGGCGCCACTCATCAAGCCGTGCTGAGGCAGCATCCCACATAGCACAGCCAGAGGGACCTACAACTAGAATATACAACTATGTACTGGGGGGCTTTGGGGAGAAGAAGAAAAAGGAAAAAAACGATTGGCAACAGATGTTAGCACAAGTGCCCATCTTTAAAAACAATTATTAGAAAAATTGAATTATGGGCACTATGGCTTTCTTTTCATGTGTCTTACAATACACTCCATTGTTCAAAACTCTTCCTCCGCATACAATTTATTTTTACAATTTTAAAAAATAAGTACTGGCCTTTATTATCTCTGGAGGGGATGGAACTGTGTTACATTCAATCAAATAAAATGGAATGTCATTCCATATAGGATATTACCTCGAACTTTTTGTACTTTGTGTAAATACCCTGAAATGTGAAATAACGAGTTAGGGAAAGCTGGTCCTTTAGCCAAAGGAATAAATTGAATTTTCCATAACACCAGACATTTTGGAAGATGGGTCTTTAGGAGCTAGGAATATAAAAAGATAGAAAATGGCCTTAATATGTTGTTGGGAAGACAGGATAAGTATTATGAAATTACTTGTAAGTGCCAGACAAAAGCTAGAACTGTAAGTATGCTAGAGTAATAGTTCAGAGAAGGGAGCCACCACTGAGGGCTTAGACCTGCACTGTCCAATATGGCAGCCACTAGCCACATGTGGTTCTTGGGCACTTGCAGACTGGCTAGTCCGAATTGACATGTGCTGTAAATGTAAACTACAAAGACCTAGTATGAAAAAAGAATGTGAAATATTCATAATATTGTTATATTGATTACATGATAATTTCACCTGTTTCTCTTTTTTAATGTGGCTACTAGAAAATGTAAGATTATACATATGGCTTTCATTATATTTTTGTTGGTCAGCACTGACTTAGATCTTTGGGAAAGCTTCTAAGTTTCTAAACAGAAGGGTTTTGAGCTGGGACTTGAAGGAAAAGAAAAGTAGCCCTTGGGAAGCTGAGCATTGGGAGTGGTATTTGGGGCAGGGATCAATGATTTTAAGGGAGTAATGAGTAGACCAGTCCATTTGGCAGCTATAACAAGCATTAGGAAATTCTGTTGGAGGTGAAATATTAGACCTGGGTGTGAGAGAACAAAAGTGCCAGACTGAGAGCTTAGATTTTTTTCTGTAGAGAGTATGGTAGGTAATTTTGCTTTTAAAATATAGTGATGGAAAAAAAATAAGGTCCATGAAAACAAGTTTTAACTTGTCACACAATTGAGAAAACCTGAAGATGTTCTTACTGGTGGTTTTATGGTTGACCTTTCCAGCCCCATCCCTTTCTTTTCATGACCGATAACTATGTTTATGCAGCCTGAAAGAATAATGGGTGTCTTTCAGAAAGGCTCTTCTTGTGTCTGATTGTCTTTTCTTTCTTTCCCATATCCTGTAGGAGAAGATGCTGTAGAGGATGAGGCTGAAGAGAACCCCATTGTCTTAGAGTTTCAGCAGGAAAGAGAGGCCTTTTATATAAAGGATCCCAAAAAGGCTCTCCAAGGTTTTTTTGACCGAGAAGGTATGTAAATAGATTCTGATGCTGCCAGTAAAATGTATCCACAGCAGTGTTGTTTTCTAGATCTTCAGATATGCAAATACTGTATTTTATCTGCTCTCCTCCTTGTTTAGTTCTTGCCCTTGTGGTCAGTTGCTTCAGGTTTATTTTGAAAGTAGTAAAAATCTTGTCAGTCTTTCTCCCCATTTTGGAAAAAAGGAAGTACTTTTCCTGACTTGTCTCATTCTTCTCAGAAGATCCTAGACTTGGGTAGTGGAGAGATTGACCCAACTTCTTGTAATTTTTTGTTTCTAATTCACTTGATCTTTTGTAATTCTTGACATGGATTTTCATTTTATATGATTAAACAATGTTTCCACAGAGAATAGTTTTAGTAGAGATATTTTGAGAGAGCATCTGTGTGTGTGTGTGTGTGTGTGAATATATATATGAACTGGTTGTGTTCTGCACTTAACATTTATATTTCTAAATACCAGGCAACTGTGACGAATTAACAACTTAAGTGTACAACTTAGAAAAAGTGTGAAAGCTACTGTACAGTGGTCAAAGCTCTGAGTAGAGAGTTGATTGTTTTGATCTGAGTTTGCTTTTCTTTGCCTCAAGCTCATCCTAATTTTATTATCAGATCATAATCCCTAGGAATGAGAAGTGAAATGCTTTGAAATTTAGTATTCAATTTGGTATGGAAACTTGATATTCTTATTTAACCTCTGCTCTCTTTTTTCTTTGTATCACTTAATAATTTTCAGATGCTATTAATATTGTTTGGTCTTTCTTCCTCCCACAGGAGAAGAGTTAGAGTATGAATTTGATGAACAGGGACATAGCACTTGGCTCTGTAGGGTGAGGTATGTTCTTTTCTCATAAATGTCCATTTCTGGAAAGTGGCCAATTTCAGGTTTAATTTACGATTATAGACAATGACCCAAAGAGTAACTTTAGCCTTAATTTTAGACTATTCCTGAATTCGGGCCTTGATGGTTTAGTAACACATTGTTGAGGGGTGGGGTGGGATCAGTAAGAGGGAAGGAAAAGATTTGACGTCTCACCTTGGCAAGATGGAACAAAATGAACTGAGAGATTAAAAAACATGACTATTGTCACAGCATGTTAGTTTTTTTCATGAGAATTGGAGCTTAGTGCTGTGCTATAATTCCCTCCAAACTGATGCAGATTACCTGTGGATGATTCAACTGGAAAACAGCTGGTGGCTGAGGCCATTCACTCAGGAAAGAAAAAAGAAGCAATGATCCAGTGCTCACTGGAAGCTTGTCGAATCCTAGATACTTTGGGATTGCTGCGGCAGGAGGCAGGTGAGTATGTTTTTTCATTAAAAAAAAAAGAAAGAAAGAAAGAAGGAAAATTTAGTACAAAAGGTAACAAGACCTTTTTTAGGGGGAAATGTGAATTGTACAAAATTCTATGAAGTGACAAGAAAAAATTCCCTATCTCAATAGCCTAAGGTAGCCATTGTTTATTTATAAACAGACATTTTCTGTGCATGTGGATGTGTGTTCAGAACTAGATCCTTTAACAAAAAACAGATACGCATACAAATGCAGTTATATTACTTAGACTGTTTTGTGACTTATTTAACATGAGACTCTATCATAGATATTATCCATATCATTGCATTTAAAAAAAACTCTGGTTATGCCATCATTTATTAATAAGGCTTATGTTTTTATTTACTCTAAAATTAATTTTTATTATAGCAAAGTAATTTATGTGTAGTTTAAAATTACTAAAGGCTTAACACTAAATATACTTGTTCCTTATGCTGCCCCTCCCCAGTCTTCATCCTTAGAAGGCTTTTAACTCTTTCAATTATTTTTTCCAGCTTTTAAAAATATCCATATTTCTAAAAAACAAGAGTATACTATTATATTTTGAGCCCTCCTGGGTTTTTTTTGTTTTGTTTTTTGTTTTGTTTGGTGAGGAAGATTGTCCCTGAGCTAACATCTGTGCCAGTCTTCCTCCATTTTATATACTGGATGCTGCCACAGCATGGCTTGATGAGCAGTGTGTGGGTCTGGGCCTGGGATCCAAACCTGTGAACTCAAGGCCGCCAAAGCAGAGTGTGCAAACTTAACCACTATGCCACTGAGCCAGCCTCTTGTGTCACTTATTTTAAATGTTATCTATTGACTCTGTTAAATTAGTTATTTAGTATTTACATGATTATGCTTATGCAGAATGTTGGTCACAACTGAGCAGTTTTATCTGCTTGTTTTTCCTAAAGTTAATAACTGTTTGTTTTTCATGTGTTTGATTTTTTGGGGGTATTTTTTTTGGTCCCTCTTGCTCGTTCTTCCCACACCTTTCAATAGCCTTTCAGTGTATTTTTCTATATGGTCATTCACGTTAGGTAATTTATCACTTGTGATTTTTTGGGAGACACTTCTCCAAGGAGCACTATTCTCTCTCTCTCTTTTTTTTTTTTTTTTTTTGAGGAAGATCAGCCCTGAGCTAACATCTGCTACCAATCCTCCTCTTTTTGCTGAGGAAGTCTGGCCCTGAGCTAACATCTCTGCTCATCCTCCTCCACTTTATATGTGGGACGCCTACCACAGCATGGCTTGCCAAGCAGTGCCCTGTCCACACCTGGCATCCAAACCCTCGAACCCCAGGACGCCGAAGCAGAATGTGCACACTTAACCACTGCACCACTGGGCTGGCCCCCACTATTCTTTTTTTTTTAGGGCTTCCCGCTCTCTAACCCTGCTGCAGAACTGTCATCTGGGACTTCATTTTGCTGTCATTCTTGAGATTTCCTTTGTGTTTCTCCAGGGTTGGATTTTCTGTTTCTCGATTCTCATATTTCTTGATTTATTCCATTGTTTTAGTAGAGCACACCTTCTGTAGTTTTAGCAGGTTAAAAGCTGACACAACAATAGAGGGCATGGATGATGATAGTTTTCAATGGATTTCACATCTTTCATTTTTCTTGGTCTACTGTCTCGTTTTGGTGGACGTGCTCTCGTGGATTCTGAGAAAGGCTGTATAACAAGTAAACTTTATTAAACCCTCCATTCTAAAAGCATAATTATTCTTGCTTTACTCTTGGTTAATGTTTGGCTGGGACTAGAATTCTAAATTGGAAATAATTTTCCTTCACAACTTTGAAGGTATTGCTCTTATCATCTTACATCTAGTGTTGCTTTGGCCTCCTTAACTGTTCAGATTCCTGATCTATTGTATGTCATCTTTTTTCTCCAATGCTCGTTAGAAGTTTGTAAGAATGTCCGTTTGTTCCCAAGTTTCTGAAACTTAACTATCATGTACCTTTCTATGGGTCTGTTTTCACTCATTTTCTGGTATTTGTTGGATCCTTTTGATCTGGAAATCTTGACAGTACAGGAACATTTCTGGAATTATGCCATTAAGCATTTCATCCCTCTGTTTTCTCTCTTCTCTCTGGAATTTTGTTATTTAGATATTGAACCTCTTGGATTGACCATCTAAGTTTCCTGTCTTTTTTTTCCTTCTCTTTTCTATCTCTTGCCTTTTTGTTCTTTCTGGGAGATTTCTGCAACTTTATCTTTCTATTTTGCTATTGAGATTTTAATTTCCAAAGCTCATTTTTGTACTTTGAGTATTTCTTTTTAAAACATAATATCTTGTTATTGTTTAATGGATTCTCGTCTCTTTGCTAATCTGTTTTCTCCAGGTTGCTTTTTCTTTTTGTTTGGTCTCTATCCTGCATGTTAGAGATTTTTCTTAGGTGTTGTGTAGTCCTTGGTTGTATATTCTTATCTCGGGACACAAAAGGTGATTGACAGCTTGGAATATATAGGTGAGGCTTGTTAACTTTGAGCAATGCTATAGAATGATGTGGGTGGCCTTTTGTTGGGTAACTCCTCATGCAGGTATCCTTAGGTTTTTCCTCTTCTGCTGGCAAGATTCCCTAGAAAGGACTCTTTCAGTCCCCTGCATGAAAGGAGGGGACTGGCTGCCAGCACTCATAGAGCTAAGTGGTGGAAGATGGCTGAACGGGGTGTCAGCACCCTGCTCTCTCAGGACCCTGCTGGTTTTAGCATATAGTAGCCATGCCCTCAGCTGTACTGGTCAACCCACAGTCCAAAGACTTTCTGTGTTACCTTTTCTAGAGATTAACCCCTCTATTTTTTCTAGGGGTGGGAAGGAAGTGAGTAGGGGGGAGGATGTGTTTCTCAACAGCTTTTACTCAGTTTTCCTTTTTTTAAATCATGGCTATCTATCTCTGCTTCCACATCCTTTTGAGGATTCTGTAGTCTAATCAGAGTGGTTCTCAGCTTTCCCCACTGTTGTTTTAGGATTCATCTTTTTTAGTTCTGCTATGTTAATTTCAACTCGTCTATCTGCTTTCTAATTTCCAAAAATTTGGTGTTGTGTCACCTCTCCTATTCTCCTTGTCCTTCTAGATTAGTGTCTTTTAAAAAAGATCGCTTTCCTGCAGTTTTAGTAGGGTATGGGAAGAGAGTCAAAATTAGATATGTATGTTCAGTGTAGCATCTTAACTGGAAATTATCAGGTTTATATTAATAAGGAATATTTTGGTTGCAAATAATAGAAACCAAATTCAAACTAGCTTAGGGGGAAAGGTTATTGGCTCTGGAAGGTGGGAAGAGTAGCTCACAGGATTGAAGGAAGAACTGCATGAACCAGGGCCTCAAGTTCTGGAATCAGAACTTAGTGCTACCAAACCAGAACTCAGTATCACCAGGACACATATAAGCTCAGATAAGCTGTGTGTGTGTGTATCTGTGAGTGAGCTTGTCTCATCAGGGCATGGTTTTATTTTGCAGACAAATTTTACCCCATGCAGAAAAGCTGGCTGCTTACAGCCCTGGATTTATATCTTCCCTCTTGAATAACCTCCTCGGAAACAGAGCCTCTTTTCTCCTGTATCTGAATATAAATATGAGGGAAGGATTGATCTGGCCTTGGTCACACGATTACCCCTAATTCAGATGGAAGTGGGGAGGAGTTCTCTAGAGGAAAGGGGGTACTTTTACCAGAAGAAGGGGAATAAGATGATGTAGGGTAGACAAAAAAGTAATGGCTACCATAGTCCCCTGTTGATAGGTTTTCCAGATTTTCACTGTTACGAACAATGTTGCATTGATATCTGTAGGATAAATTACTATAAGTAGCTTGTTGGATCAATTACATTTTGTTGGATCAATTACATGTTGACAGATGTTGTAAGATTGAGCATCAAAAAGATTGTATCAATGTACATTCTCACCAGTTGTTTGACAGTTCCTTTCCCCATACCCTTGTCAAATTGGGCATTGTTAATCTTTTAATGGTTTTTCTAGTCTAATAGGTGAGAAGTGATATCTCATTATTTTAATTTGTATTTTTTTAATTGTTAAAAAAAGTTTAACATCTTTTCAAATGTTTGTGGGCATTTGTATTTCTTTTCTGTAACTTTTTATTATTCTTTCTTAAATTTTCTTTTGGATTATTGGCCTTTTCATCATTTATCTTTCTCCTTTTTCGCTCATTGATTTTTGAGAGGTTTTTGTTCATTAAATAAATTAACCCCTTGTTTTAAATTTTCTATTTTGATAAAATATACGTAACATAAAATTTACCATTGTAAGCATTTTTAAGTGTGCTGTTCGGTGGCATTAAATACGTTCACATTGTTGAGCAACCATAACTATCATCCATCTCGGAACTTTTTCATCATCCCATACTGAACCTTTGTATCCAATAAACACTAACTTCCCATTCTTCCTCCCCCTAGTCGCTGGTAACCACTGTTCTACTTTCTGTCTCCAGGAATTGGACTACTCTAGGTACCTGATATAAGTGGAATCATGCAATATGTGTCCTTTTGTGTCTGGCTTATTTCACTTAGCATAATGTCTTCAAGGTTTAGCCCTTTATTTTTATATGTAGTTTGGCAGCTTGTTGATTCTCTCTTTCAGTAATTGATGATATTTTAAGCTGCTTGCCTACTTGCCTTCTTTCTTTTTTTTTAAACATACTTCGTTATCACTTATTTTATCTACCTCTAGTATCTCGGAAAAGGAAAGCCAAGAACTGGGAAGATGAAGACTTTTATGATAGTGATGATGACACGTTTCTTGATCGGACTGGCCTGGTTGAAAAGAAGCGTCTGAACCGAATGAAGAAGGCTGGAAAGATTGAAGAGAAGCCAGAGACCTTTGAATCATTGGCAAGTTTTATTTATAGAAGTAGCAGGAGTGGTTTAATATTTTTAATAAAATAATGTATTGTTTAAATTTGTGTTACAATTAAAAATTTAAAAGCAGTGGCATTGAAATCTGGTACTGAAGTATAACTTTTGTGATCTGTAAATTTGGTGGTAACAAACAACTAGTCTTATCCAAGTTGGAGAAAAGTTTGGCTTGCTGCTGGAGACTCTAAGCACCTTTAGGTGGATATTGATCCCTTAATGAGCATTCTTTGGATATGATGTTACCCCCTCAAAAAAGAGGAAAAAGCTCCAAATTGGGACATTCTGAGGTGAAATTGACTTTAGGCTTCTTGCATCAGGAATCATGAAAGGAATTTTGAGGAGTATAGTTTGGTGGTACTCTTAAACTGTAAATCCTTCATGAAATTATCGTAAGGTGGTATGTGTTTTCACTATATTAAGTAGTATTCAGAGCTTAAAACTACCCAACATTAATCCTTTCGATTCTTCACTGAAAACAAATGCCTTGAGGTCTTTCTTTTGAGTAAAATAAAGTCTGTATTCCGTACATTCATTCTGTGTAATTCTGAGTTCTTTAATCAGAAATTAGTTCAATTAGAATGAAATAAACAAATGAAAAATCTTAACTCCATAAGGAGCAGGTTTAACTGGACTTCTGAATTAATCCTCTTAAAACTTGTAACAATAGTGAAAATAAGAGAAGGAAGATAAGGAAAACTACCATATTTTGAAAGAGGAAAAGCATTTGCTAACTCTGTTAATTCGGGTGTTACAGGTTGCAAAGTTAAATGATGCTGAAAGGGAACTCTCTGAAATTTCTGAGAGACTGAAAGCCTCAAGCAAAGGTAATGTAATGAATCATTAAACAAATATTTATTGAGCATCTGCCATATCTAGTGCACTATGCTAGGCACTGAGGCTACATTGGTTAATAAGATGTATCATGCGGAATATGGAGCCTTTCTAAGGAGCAACAAAGCGTTTTCGAACTAGAAAGAACTTTATAAATTGTTTGGTGTAACCTCTTTTTTAATAGATGAGGGGAGTGAAGCCATTGAGGCAAAGTCTCCCAGCTATAACCCGTCCTTATTCCTAATGTCAGTAAATGTCCTCTGTCTAGCTTTGTGTTAGTGACTTTTCTATGGAAACTTTGGCTGAATTTTAGAATATTTAGGGCCATCTTCTAAACACGTATTATCCCTTTCTTGGGCAGCTCTATCAGAGTCGTCATCTCAGGACTCTTTAGATGCGTTCATGTCAGAAATGAAATCAGGGAGTGCGTTAGATGGTGTGTCCCGGAAGAAACTTCACCTGAGAACTTTTGAACTGAGGAAAGAACAACAGAGACTTAAAGGGTTGATAAAAATTGTAAAGCCAGCAGAGATTCCAGAACTAAAAAAGTAAGTCTTAGTTATACTTGGAATTTTAAATAAGCATTTTTGCATAGATCACATTTTGAATTCTATCTTTGTTTTCTTAATCATTTTTGAATAAAAATAGAATATAAGAAATGCTTTAAAGCACAGAAGGCAGTGGTTTCATAACTAAACCCATTTCATTTGTGACTAAAAACCCATTTCATTTGTGAAGTATAGACTGCTACAGGATTTTTAGAGAAAACTATATTGATTTCTGTTTCACTGGAAGGCTCTGAATTTTATTTTATTTTATTTTTTTTTTTGGTGAGGAAGATTGGCCCTGAGGTAACACCTGTTGCTAATCTTCCTCTTTTTGCTTGAGGAAGATTAGCCCTGAGCTAACATTTGTGCCAGTCTTCCTCTATTTTGTACGTGGGTCACTGCCACAGCATGGCTGGATAAGCAGTGTAGGTCTGCACCTGGGATCCGAACCTGTGAACCCAGGCTGCCGAAGCAGAACATGCTGACCCAACCACTACACCACCAGGCTGGCCCCAAAATCAACCTTTTGTTGTTGTTGTTGAGGAAGATTTGCCCTGAGCTAATATCTGTTGCTGATCTTCTTCTTTTTGCTTGAGGAAGATTCACCCTGAGCTAACGTTTGTGCCAGTCTTCCTCTATTTTGTATGTGGGTTGCCACCACAGCATGGCTGATGAGTGGTATAGGTCCACACCTGGGATCCAGACCCATGAACCCGGGCTGCTGAAGTGGAGCATGCCAAAATTAACCACTGTGCCATGGGGCCAGCCCTGAAGTTTTTACTTAATCTTTTAGTGCAAAATAAACTTTTCGAAAGAGCAACATGCACAAAAGGCTAATTTCCCTAATATATAAAGACCTGTAAATGATAAGTAGACAACCATCCACCAAAGAGAATAATGGGCAAAGGATATCAACTGACAGGCCACTGAAAAAGAAGTACAAATAGCTCTTAACTATATAAAAAGATACTCAGTGTTGCTCATAATAAGAGAAATACAAATACTACAATGTATACCATTTTTTATCTATGATTTTAAAACCACTGATGAAAAGATATGAACGCAGATTGTCATTTTAATGCTTGTATCTGTCATTCCTAAGAACCAGTTGACAATAATATATTTAAATACTTTTTTCTTTCCTTTTTTTTTTTTCTGAGGAAGATTTGCCCTGAGCTAACATCTGTTACCAGTCTTCCTCTTTTGGCTTGAGGAAGATTCGCCCTGAGCTAACAATCTGTGCCAGTCTTCCTCTATTTTGTATGTGGGTCGCCACCACAGCATGGCTGCCAACAAGTGGTGTAGCTCCGTGCCCAGGAACTGAACCCAGGCTGCTGAAGCAGAGCGTGCTGAACTTAACCACTAGGCCACCAGGCCAGCCCTTTAAGTACTTTTTTAAAAGTGTAATTTCTTCCTTTAAAGGGGGAGAAAGTGTAATCCCTGAGGTTGATTTTATTGTTAACTTTGATTTTGGGGAAGTTATTGGAAGAGATTAACCCAAATCCATTGCAGACATCCAGAAGATTTTTGAGTAATTTGCAAATAAGATTTTGAGAATAATTTTTCCCAGACTTGGCTAGTATTTGTGAGCGTGTGTATGTTTGTGAGAGAGAGAGAAAGAGAGGGAGTGCCAATCTTTCCATTTTGACAATATTTTAAAATTTTGTTCTGTATCATCTCAGCAAGTTTGAAACCTTTGAAAAGGTTGAGTAGGTTGTTGTAGAAATAAGTAACCCCCAATGAGCACAATCCAGGTGGGCATCTCAAAAAGTGGTACTGCCTAGGTGGGTTCACTCCCTTATGAAGGTAGTTAACTATAAAAAGTTTCTTATTTTCTTTAGATCTGTGCTGTCTAGTACAGCACCCAGGAGTCACATGTGATGTTAAAATTAAATAAAATTAAAAATTCAGTTCCTCAGTCACACTAGCCACATTTCAAGTGCTCAATAGCCACATGTGGCTCATGGCTCCTGTATTGGACAGTGCAGATACAGAACATTTCTGTCATTTCAGGAAATTCTGAAGACAGTGCTGCTTTAGTTTGTCAGTAAGCTTTTATTCAGCCCCTCACCCCTGTGTACAAAACCTGTAACTTGATGCTGGAGGCATTGCAGAGAAGAGTGTCTAGGTACTGAGAGGCACTTCTTATAGAAATGTAGAGAGAAAATGTTTCTGGAGCCGTTGATCATCTGTACAGAAAATTTATCCCCAAATTACTAGCAGGTTTACTCAAAGATTTATGTGTAGTTTGGATATTTAATATAGTGATCAGTCCACAAAAGTCTGTTCAGCCCAAGTGATATTTGAGTTACCTTACCAATAATGAGGAGGCAGGTTAGCACAGGAGTTAGACTTCATGGGTTTCATTCTCGGCTCCATCAATTACTTTTTGGGCATTTTGAGGCAAGTTATGTAACTTCTTTGATCTTTGCTTTCTTCATCTATAAATTAAAAGTAATGATGTTGCAAAGATTAAATGAACAGTGTTTAACAAAGTGATGGCATATATGTATTATTGTTGTCATCATTGTCATAATTTTTACTGTTTCCGTTATTACATGAGCAACTATTTGAAACATCTTTTTCGGGGAGAATAGGTAATACTCAGGAGGCATAGTCCAGGGTAAAAGTGAGTTTTAATTCCAGCTCTGTAATCCTTTAACTTGATAAGTCAGCCTGGTGGGGTGTTCTGAGCTAGACCACATCTATCAGTTTCCTCCAGAGCCTCCCCTCCTGCTCTCTCTGGATCTGCCTAGTTTCTCCTCCCTTTCCTACTTTAGATATTGGCCTTCAGATGCCATGTATCTTATTCCTCCTCTGCTCGCTTGAGTGTTGAACTTCTGAACTTTCCACCTAACATCTCCTCTGTCAACCACGAGCACCTCTTGATTTTGATCCCATCTTCTGCTTTTTCATCTCCTTTGGGTGTCTTTGCATATCCTCCAGGCCAGCCAAGCGGTTTAGTGGAGTTGAAAAATATCCGTGCTGATGTTACCTTTGTCTTTCTATGCTATGACCTTCATGAGGCCTGTGGGGAGGGGCTGTGAAGCATCATAATTTGGCAAAGAGTCTTTAAGGCCAGGCAACCAGCATTCTTCTGGTGGCCTTAGCAAGGCGATGGGTCTGTCTCTGGTAGAGAGAAAGGAGGTGAGGATAAGCCCAAGAGCCCCACTGAAGGGTGCAATTTAAGTGAAAGAAGGCAGTAGTGGCAACTGGGGCTTCAGGGTGGAAAAGGATAGTCACTTTGCTGATGGTCACTGTGAGTCAGGAGTGCTGGTGCTGTCCTTATATTCCAGAATGCAGGGCTGTCCTGTGGTCAGTGTGAAGAAAGCATAGGGCTTTCTTCCCTCTGTCTCCTCATGCTACTTTGTCATTGTTACTTCTGACTACTCTCTGAGTTTCTTGTCAGCTCAACTGCCATCCTTTTTGTTTTTGCTCTGCTCTTTTTTCCCCATCCTTTTCTAAATTCTGCAGTCTCTTTTTGCTCTTTCTCAGCTTGACCCTAGTGGGCTTAGCTTTCATAACTATGTCCAGCCAATGAGACTGTTGACAAGCTCACCAGTTGCAGGGTCTCCCATTATGTCTTTATTATTACTCACCATACAGGATATCCTGCCTCCTGCCCCCTACCCACACACCACTTTTTTTTTTTTTTTTTAACTTCTGTGCTCAGAGCTGTTTTGTGTGGTTGTGGTAAGTGTGTACTCCAGGTAAGTAAGGCACTGTGAGTCCTCTTCAGAGGTTGGTGGAAAATGGGGCTTTAAACCATGAATCCATCTCCTGCCTCTTAGTGGGGATGGGGTCATGCTTATATTTTCTCCTTTGCCAGGGCCCTTTGTACTGTGGGCATCATTTTCTGAATGTGAAGTCATATAGCATGTTGCAAATTACTAGACCAAGGTAGCAGCCTCAGCTTACCCTTAATAGCTCTCTGTCTCTGACAACGCTTTGTTGGCCTGAATATCTCTTTCTTATTGGTGTATGCTTAGATGTTCATCTTGTGGCAATTTTTGTTTTGCCAGAAGTTTCTTTGACTGTGTCATGATGTTTTTAGATAAAACCTTGGCCTTACTGGAATAGATATATATAATTATTCTTTCTTCCTAGGGCTGAAAGTCAGACTGCAGATGCACAAAACAAAGCTAAAAAGCTTACATTGCCTCTGTTTGGTGCCATGAAAGGAGGAAGCAAATTCAAATTAAAAACTGGAACAGTAGGGGTAAGTTGTGGGTCTAAGGTGTTAAACTTTTTGTTGTTGAGTTATCCTGAGCTAGTTTTCCTCTTTTTTTTCGAAGCTCAGATGACTTGTTCCATAGTAATGTGAAAAAGGACTGTTGGCTTGGTATGATCACATCTATCCCATGACTTGGTACTTGGATTTTTCTCTTCAGCTTAGGGTTATCAAGAATAGATGAATCAGTGCTGGTCTGGTGGCATAGTGGTTAAGTTCACGCACTCCACTTTGGTGGCCCAGGGTTTGTGGGTTCAGATCCCAGTTGGAGACCTACATACTGCTCAGCAAGCTTTGCTGTCGTGGCTCCCCACATACAAAATAGAGGGAGATTGGCACAGATGTTAGCTCAGTGACAATCTTCCTCAAGCAAAAAGAGGAAGATTCGCTATAGATGTTAGCTCAGGGCCAATCTTCCTCACCAGAAAAAAATTTTAAAAAAAATTGATGAATCATTTCATGCCAGTCAATTTGCATGTAACTGATTTGTAAATTAGAATACTAATTTATTAATTTGTGATGAATATTGCACTTAAGAAAGGGTCTCCTGTGTTAAATGCTTTTTCCTGGTGGGTAGATGTTGTAATATTCAGACTCAACCAACATTTGTTAGTAACATAGTCAGTACACCTGGCTCTGCCATATGGTTTTCCTTACTTCATTTAATCCTTCCAACACCTTATGATGTGTGGGGATTATTGCCTCTCACAGGTGAGGAAACAGAGTCACAGAGGTTAAATACAAGATCACACCATCATTAAGTAACTAGACTGGCAAATCCAGGTCTTCTGTCTCCTGAGTTTTGTGATCTTTCTGCTATCCTCTAATACTTCACTGATATATGTTTTTGCTTTATGTACATCCTTATTTATAGATTCCGCTTTTAAAAGGTTTTCATCACCCCGAAATGCTGAACCTTGTGTATTAGGGTGCTAGGGCCGCCATAACAAAATGCCAAAGACTGTGTGGCTTAAGCAACAGAAATTTATTTTCTCACAGTTCTGAAGGCTAGGCGTCCAAGATCAATGTGTCAGCAGAGTTGGTTTCCTCTGAGGCCTCTTTCCTTGGCTTGCAGGTGGCTGCCCTCTTGTTGCCTCTTCAGATGGTTATCCCTCTGTCCACTTGTATCCCTGGTGCCTCTGTCCCTGTTCTTATAAGGACATCAGTCATATTGGATTAGGGCCCCTCTCTAACAGCGTTTTTTTTTTTTTTAACTTAATCACCTCTTTAAAGACCTTATTTCCAAATACAGTTACATTCTGAGGTACTGGGTGTTGGGACCTAAACATGTGAATTTGGGGGGACACAGTTCAGTCCACAACACTGAATTAGGGTAAACTTCCCTGTGGTGGCAGAAGTCTGAAGTGCCAGCCAAATGTTCTGAGTGGCTGTGTGGTTTACCTGAGGTGGAGGCTTCTCTGTGAGGGTGGTGGAGGGAGGAGGTACTGACGTTTTAGTTAGAAGAAAAACTACTAAAAAGCTCTCCTTAGAGGATTACTGAACTAAATCCTGTATTTAAAAAATGATATACTTTGGTACCTTCTCTCTATTCCTTAAGCTGTGATCAATCTTTCCTAATAATTACTTTTATTGAAAGGTCTTGGATGCTTGGCCTTATTCTTCAAGAAATGTCTTCCTTTTCTTCAGGATCTATTTTACTGATTTACGTGTGGTGTTCCCTTGAAACTGTGTCAAATCTAAAATGAAAAAGCTGCACTAATGATTTATTTCTTAGGAATGTGCGTCTGATTTACTCTCTAGAAGATTTTGTAATGAATTAAGATCTTTTAACATCATTAAGGGTAATAGGACAGAATTCCTGTAGCTGGTACTCACTTGGAATAAATGTCTTGGTTCCCCACAAACTGTTTTAAGTGTTTCATGTTTAATATTCTTTTGACCCTAAAAAGTAATAAAGATACGTGTTAAAGGTCCATAGATGAGTAAAATTTCAGGTTAAAGTCCTACTTTCAGCACACTCATGCAGGATTTATCAACCTAGAGAGGTTACATGCTACACATTTAGCTTAACTCCCTTGAAGAGATTTGTCTCTTTGTCATTATGTAGAAGTATTTGTTCATGGTTTTGTTTCCTCTAGAAGTTACCCCCTAAGCGTCCAGAACTCCCTCCAACTCTAATGAGAATGAAGGATGAGCCTGAAGTAGAAGAGGAGGAAGAGGAAGAGGAAGAGGAAGAGGAGAAAGAAAAGGAGGAACATGAAAAGAAAAAACTGGAGTCTGGAAGCAGCAGACTACAGCAGGAGATAGAGCCAGAAGCAGCAGTACAGGGAACAAGTCCTCCCACCGATAGCACATGTTCTGGAGAAACAAAAAACCGTGGTACTATCTTTCTTCTCCTTCTTGTGCTATTCAGTGGGGCATTGGCGTTAATTGTGGATAGGTTTGAAAAAGCAAAACCAGTTCTTGCCTGTGCATTTAGACTTTTTGATATTTTGTGATATGTGATATAGCTGACTCTTTGGGAACATACTTTCTTAGTCTTTCTTTGACTGCACATCATTATTTATCCTCATTGTAAAACAAGGCAGATATTTCCAGTCTATTCCAGAATTATGGAAAATTAAAAACTGTGGAATCTGAAACCACAGCTGCTGTGGACCAGTTCTGAGCTGCTGTTACTGTATGACTGGAGGGCAATGGAATAGGGCAGAGGATGGGGCCTGATCAGGTGGTCTCAGGATAAGCCTCCCCTTACTTATTTTTTTCCCCATCCCTAAAGCAGAGGCTGAGCATAATTATACCCACTAGACATACCTCTCAGGAAGCATGATGTCCCGTTGTCCATGGTACCCAGCAGAGAAGTTCATGGTACCCAGCAGTGAGCATGTAGTATTCACCCACCTCAGCAAAGGTTTGATGAAAATTGACGAAAGAGAGAACTGATTGGTTTTTAAATGTATTTTCTTCTGATTGTAAAAGGAATGTATGTTCGTTTTAGAAACTTTAGATTATATGTAAAAGTCCAAAGAAGTAAAGAGAAATCTCCCTCGATCATACCCCCAAGGATGATTATCTTTTTAGTATTCTCTTATCCCATGTCACCTGCAGGGGTTGTTTTCCTGCAGGTTGGCCAGATTCCTTAGCAAGACTAAGACTGCACAGAAAATAGGGAGCATGAGAAAAACAAAAAAACTGGCATTAAGTGTGTGTGAGAATGCATGCATGTGTATTTCTGAACAAACCGGGCTTGTCTGCATAAAACCTCAGGCCTGGCACCTAGACCTTCTCTTGAATCACCTCCAGTTGTTGAGAAACAGAAAAGTTACTGTTTCCTCATCTGCGAGAGGTAAATCTTTTGTTTTTGCATTCTCCTTTGTTTAGTTATTGGCAAGATGCTTGGCCTTTTCAAAAAAAAGTACTTTTCCATACTTTTTTCTGAGTCTGGTCTTTGATCCATGTGTTGTGAGGGTGGCATATGAACAGGTCAGTAGAATGGGGAGCAGTAAGTATTGTATTTTTTTGTTTAAGGGACCAAAGTAAATATGTGTGTGTAAAAATAGCAGATTTTAAAATTTGGTTTATAAGTACATTCATTAGTAAATCTGCAGCTGGTTAGGGCTTACTCCAGGCCTTTTCTTTTTTTTTAACAACATTGGGATCATATTGTACATGCTATTTTATGACCTATTTTTTTCTGTCTTAAAACATTCTTTTAAAATGTGGTTTTAATAAGGGGCATAGTGGTCCATCACATGCATATCCCATTATTTATTTAATCAACACCCTATCATTAGACGTGTAAGTTATTTATTAGTTTTTGCTATTATAAACATATTTGTATATAGTAAATCTTGGTTCTGATCTCTGATTATTTTCTTTGAACATGTTCCTAGAAGTAGAATTTCTAGGCCAAGGAATATGTACATTTTTAAGGCTTTTGGTAAGTATTGCTAAAAACTTTTACCTCAGAGTTGGCCAGTTTTTAAAGTGGAAAATTGGTGGTTCTCTGTTAGTCGTCCAGAGGCACATTTATTGAAAACCTAATTAAGGTTAGTTGAAGCGAATGATAGTAAAACTGGATGATTATGTATGTAGTTAGCTTTTCTTGCTTTTGTTTTTGTTTTCTTGGTTCCCTACCATGAATTAAATAATAACCATATGCTTTGGTTCTGCCTTTTATAGAAAACATGTCTCAACTCAGCCAAGTGGAACAGAATAAAGATTATCAGGAGATTAGTGGAACAGCTGCACCATGTGAGGAAGCCTCAGGCAAGTGTAGAGCCGACTCCATTGCTGCTCTGCACACCAGCAGCCGACTGGTGCGTGGAGGAGAGGCTGGTGGCTGACCTGGAGCAGCCCAGAGAAGGGCCTTTCAGACACTGGATAGATGCTGCTGCCAGGGCCCTGGACAAAATTGGGATCTATGAGAGGTTTATGTTTGGTGCCATTCCGTTTGCCTTTCTTGACTCCTCTTCTGCCTCCTGGGGTTCCCTGTCTCTGACCCACAAAGCACCTAATGCCTTCATGCTTCCTCTGGCTGTACAAAGGCCTCCACAGTTTTACATCTAGAGTTGAATATGTGCCTCTCATGGCAGTGATTCCAAAACTGTTAAAAGAAATTAGTTGAAAGGTTGGCCTATTAAAAGGACTGTGTTTTTCTGGTTTTCTGTTGCCTTTAATTGTAATGGTTAAACTGTAGAATAGTAAAGTCAGCCCCATTTTCCTTTGCCTTTTCAAATCGTGTGATCATATTCAAGCTTGTAGAATAGCCTTAGGATTTGAAAACTAGGGTTATAGTGAGGGAAAATTCTTTCTTAATATAATCTTTACAGTAGTAGAAGGAACTTTTGAGAATTCGATTGTTACATGTTTTCTTCAATAATTAAGATGTTCTCTTAAGAGGAATTTTTCTTTTCTATTTTACTTATTCTGAAATAGCTATTGCCTCTTTTTTTTCTTTTTCTTAAATTAGCATCAGAGAATGAATATGAGAAAAGCAGAGATGAATTGAAGAAAAAGAAAGCTCCCGGTCCAGGCAAAGTAAGTACTTTAGTCATAATCTTTACTTTCTGGAAGTAAAAACAGATCTCCTTGTCGTAGACCACATCCAGAAGAGTGAATCTTTAGGAATTGTCTTAGTAGAGTTCCCAACTGCCTTTTACCCCATCTTCCAGAAGTCTGGGCTCTCTTTTATTTTTATTTTTGAATTTTTATTTTTTGAATTCTTTATTCTTGTCTCCATCCACCTTATTCCACCTTATTCCCTGTTTACATACCTCTTTTATTAATTTGTGAATCTTTCTTCGTATCCTAGTATGCCATACAAAGACACTTGAATAATATATTCTTATTTTCTTCCTTTTTTTTTTTGAGGAAGATTAGCCCTGAGCTAACATCTGCCACCATTCCTCCTCTTTTCACTGAGGAAGACTGGCCCTGAGCTAACATCTGTGCCCATCTTCCTCTACTTTATATGTGGGATGCCTTCCACAGCATGGCTTGACAAGCAGTGCATAGGTCTGCGCCCAGGATCCAAACCAGTGAACCCCAGGCCGCCGAAGCAGAAAGTGTGAACTTAACTACAGTGCCACCGGCCCATCCCCCTTTATTTTCCTCCTTTTATTACACAAAAGGTAGAATGTAATGTACTGCATTTTACCTCTTGATTGTTTTTACCTATCATGGAAATCATTGTGTATCAGTACACTGAGCTTCCTACTGTATGGATGTACTCTATTTAGCCAGTTCCCTACAGACGGATACTTGGGTTGTTTCTAGTTTTTCTTTTTTTTTTTAAGATTGGCACCTGAGTTAACAACTGTTGCCAATCTTCTTTTTTTTTTTTCATTCTTCTCCCCAAAGCCCCCTGGTACATAGTTGTAGATTCTAGTCGTGAGTGCCTCTGGTTGTGCTGTGTGGGACACCACCTCACCATGGCCTGATGAGCAGTGCCATGTCCACACCCAGGATCCAAACTGGTAAAACCCTGGGCCACCGAAGCAGAGCGCTTGAACTTAACCACTCAGCCACAGGGCCAGCCCCTCTAGTTTTTTATTATAACAGTGCTATAATGAATAAACTTGTGTATATATAATTTTGTATGGATACAGTAAGTTCCCAGAGGTGGGATTGCTAGGTTGTGTCAGGAGGTACCCAAGACCACCTTCAGGTCTGGTAATTCACAAGAGGCCTTACGGGACTCAGCATATGGCTGTACTCCCAGCTATGATGTACTGCAGCACAAGGATACCAAGCACAGTCAGTGAAGGGAAAAGGCACATGGGGTGAAGTCTGGGAGAAACCAAGCACAAGCTTCCAGGGGGTTTTTTCCCAGTGGAGTCAGACAAGATGTGCTTTCCCCAAGCAACAAGTTGTGACAACTTGTAAAATGTTGCTAGCCAGCGAAGCTCAGTAGAGACTGAGCATCCAGGATTTTTAGTGGAGACTGATCACATAGGCACTTGCTCCCTGGCGTGTACCCAAATTCAAGAAGGAAAGCAGGTGTTCAGCATAAACCACACTGTTTTTACAAACAGTTTAGGCACAGTGAGCCATTCTTATCAGTTAGGGTAGTAGGAACCTTCCCAAAATCCACGTTCCCAGATGCCAGCCAAGGACCAACCTTGCAAACAGGCCTTTCAAAGGAGAGCAGTCAGACTTGCTGTGTTAACTCTTTTCTGCACCTAGATCAAAAGGCAAATGCCACATTTCCTTCTATTGGGGTTATACCATCTAGAACTTAGACCTGTGTTAACTGGCCCTTTTAAAAAATATCACACCACTCAGATTGACTGAAAATCAGCTTGTTGAGGCTTTACAGAAAAGAATCAAGGTTCAGAGAGAGAGAATGCTCTCCCAAATAGGTTACTTATGTCAAAATCATTAATGGAAACTATTCTTAGTTTTTGTTTGCTGACAGGCATAGGGACAGTAATTACTGAGTTAAAATTCTTTTGAGTAAAATAACCTGTGTTGTTTTTGCAGCTTCCACTAACACTTTCATCCAAATATCCAGAAGATGATCCAGACTACTGTGTGTGGGTCCCACCTGAAGGTAGATTGTTTTTATTTTTCTTTTCCTTTAAGATTTATTTATCTATGTTTTTGAATAGGTAATGTATATTTAAGGTTCAAAATAAGAAAGTTATAAGAGTATGTGGTTAAAAGTCTCCATTCTAGGGGAATAGGTAGATTAAAAGATCTGAAGAGACACGTCAAGAAAATATAATTTCTGGACCATGTTTGGATCCTTATTCAAACAAACAACTGTTAAAAAGATTATAATCCAGTCAGATAATTTTGACCACTAGCTAGAAACTTGATGATACTAAGAAATGTTTAACTTTTATTAACTGTGAATGACTTTGAGTTAAATTTTTAGAAAATGTCCTTGTCTTCTAGGAACATGTTACAGAAGTGTTCAAGACGGAATGATATCCCAAAGATGAGAGTTGCTTTAAAATAATCCAGTGGTGGAGCTCAGGGAAGATAGGGGAGGAGTACTAGACAAAGCAGGATTTGCCACATACTGATAATTGTTAAAGCTGGGTGCTGGGTACATGGAGGTTCATTATATTTTTCTCTTTGCTTTTGCATATTCAGTAGCCCCCATCTTGTCCATGGGGGATATGTTCCAAGACCCCCAGTGGATGCCTGAAACCACAGATAGTACTGAACCCTATATATACTGTTTTTTTTCTATACGTTATATACATATGATACAGTTTAATTCATAAATTAGCCACAGTAAGAGATTAAAAACAATAACTAATAATAAAATAGTACTGTAACAAAATACTATAGTAAAAGTTACCATAGATCTTTGCAACCTCAGCATACGATTTTTTTTCTTTTCTTATTAAGTCAAGAACTTTCACCTTTTCACTTAAAGGAAGCACTTTACTGCTTCTCTCTTTTTTTTTTTTTTTGAGGAACATTAGCCCTGAGCTAATTACTGCCAGTCCTCTTTTTGCTGAGGAATGCTGGCCCTGAGCTACCATCCGTGCCCATCTTCCTCTACTTTATATGTGGGACGCCTACCACAGCATGGCCTGCCAAGTGGTGCCATGTCTGCACCCGGGATCTGAACCGGCAAACCCCAGGCTGCCTAGAAGCGGAACAATGCGAGCTTAACTGCTGTGCCACCGGGCCAGCCGCATACTGCTTCTCTTTGGCATATCCAAATTGCCAACATCACTCTTATGTGCTTTGGGGCCATTATTAAGTAAAATAAAGGTTACTTGAATACAAGCACTGTGATACTGACACAGTCGATCTGATAACCAACCTGACTACTAAATGATTGACGGGCAGGTAGCATACTGGACAAAGGGGTAAGTCATGTCCCAAGTGAGACGCAGCAGGATGATGAGAGATTTCATCATGCTACTCAGAATGGCATGCAATTTAGAACTAATGAGTTGTTTATTTCTGGAATTTTCCATTTAATACTTTTGGACTGCAGTTGACCACAGGTAACTGAAACTGTGGAAAGCGAAACTGCAGATAAGAGGGAACTACTGTATTTTAAGTTTTCTTTAAAGTGACAGAAAAAGTCTTGTGGCTGTGTGTCAGGTACCCAGTTTTTTTCCTCTAAAGACAACCATATATCAGTTTCTTAGGATTTTTTCTGTATATTATATAAAATTCCTATGTAGGCAATAAAATACGTAATATTTCATGACTTTTTTTACACAAATGGAAGCACATTCTACACCTTGCTATTTTGTTACATATAGTGTATTACTTAACACTATATGGAGATCCTTTCATAACTATAGATTTTTTAAATTAATTTTTAAATTTGTGATATAATTGACATAAACATTATATTAGTTTCAGGTGTATGACATAATGATTTGATATTTGTGTGTATTGTGAAATGATCACCATGATAAGTCTAGTTAGCATCCATCATCATACATAGTTACAAAATGTTTTTGTGTATTATGAGGGCTTTTAGGATTTGCTCTCTTAGTGACTTTAAAGTAGGCAATACAGTATTATTAACTATAGTCACCATGCTGTAGATTACATCCCCATGACATATATTTTATAACTGAAAATTTGTACTCTCTGACTCCCTTCACTCATTTCTCCCACCCCTGACCCCCAACCTCTGGCAGCCACCAATCTGCTCTATCTGTGAGCTTGGATTTTTGTTTGTTTTAGATTCTACATATAAGTGATACCATACAGTATTTGTCTTTTCCTGTCTGACTTATTTTGCTTAGCATAATGCCCTCAAGGTCCATTTGTGTTGTCTCAAATGGCAAGATTTCATTCTTTTTTATGGCTGAATAATATTCCGTTATATATATATACACCAAATTTTCTTTATCCATTCATCCATTGGTGGACAGTTAGGTTTTTTCCACGTCTTGACTATTGTAAATAGTGCTGCAGCATACATGGGGGTGCATATATCTTTTTGAATTAGTCTTTTTGTTTTCTTTGGATAAATACCCAGAAGTGGAATTGCTGGATCTTATGGTAGTTCTATTTTTAATTTTTTGAGGAACCTCTGTACTGTTTTCCATAGTGGTTGTACCAGTTTACATTCCCACCAACAGTACACCAGGGTTCCTTTTCCTCATCCTTGCCAACACGTATTTCTTATCTTTTTGATAACAGCCATTCTAAAAGGTGTGAGGTGATATTTCATTGTGGCTTTGGTTGGCATTTCCCTGATGATCAGTGATGCTGAGCATCTTTTCATGTACCTGTTGGCCATCTGTATGTTTTCTTGGAAAGATAGCTATTCAGATCCTCTGCCCATCTTTTAATCAGATTGTTTGGGTTTTTTGCTATCGAGTTGCATGAGTTCTTTATCTATTTTGGATATTAGCCCCTTAACAGATATATGATTTGCAAATATTTTCTGCCATTCAGTAGTTGCCTGTTCATTTTGTTGATGGTTTCCTTTGCTGTGCAGAAGCTTTTTAGTTTGATGTATTCCTACTTGTTTATTTTTACTTTTTTTGCCTTTGCTTTTAGTGTTAAATACAAAAAAATTATCACCAAAACTGTTGTCTAGGAGCTTACCACCTATGTTTTCCTCTAGGAGTTTATTGTTTCAGGTCTTAGATTTAAGTCTTTAATCCATTTTGAGTTAATTTTGTCTACGATGTAAGATAGTGGTCCAGTTTCATTCTTTTTCATGTGACTGTCCAGTTTTCCCAACTCTATTTGTTGAAGAGGCTATTCTTTTCCGATTGTATATTCTTGCTTCCTTTGTTGTAAATATATGACCATATATGTATAGGTTTATTTCTGGGCTCTCTATTCTGTTCCATTGATCTACATGTCTGTTTTTATACTAAACTGTTTTGATTACCATAGCTTTGTAATGTAGTTTGAAATCAGAGAACATGATGCCTCCAGCTTTGTTCTTTCTCAAGATTGCTTTGGCTATTTGGGGTCTTTTGTGGTTCCATACAAATTTTAGGATTGTTTGTTCTATTTCTGTGAAAAATGCCATTGGAATTTTCATAGGGATTGTATTGAATCTGTAGATCGCTTTAGGTAGCATGGACATTTTAACAGTATTAATTCTTCCAGTCCATGAGCATGGTGTATCTTTCTGTTTATTTGTGTCTTCTTAAATTTCTTTCATGAATGTCTTACAGTTTTCAGTGTATAGATCTTTCACCTCTTTGGTTAAATTTATTCCTAGATATTTTATTCTTTTTGATGCAATTATAAATGGGATTACTTCTTAATTTCTCTTTCTGATAGTTTATTAGTTTATAGAAATGCAACCGATTTTTGAATATGATTTTGTATCCTGCAACTTTACTGAATTCGCTTATTACTTCTAACAGTTTTTTGGTGGAGTTTTTAGTCTTTACATATATATTTCTATATATAATATCATGTCATCTGCAAATAGTGACAGTTTTATTCTTCCTTTCCAATTTGGATGGCTTTTATTTCTTTTTCTCGCCTAATAGCTCTGGCTAGGACTTTCAGTACTATGTTGAATAAAAGTGATGAGAGCATCCTTGTCTTATGCCTGATCTTAGAGGAAAAGCTTTCAGCTTTTTACCATTGAGTATGATGTTAGCTGTGGACTTGTCATGTATGGCCTTTATTATGTTGCGATAGGTTACCTTTATACCCACTTTGTTGAGAGTTCTTATCATTAATGGATGTTGAAGTTTGTCAAAGGTTTTTTCTGCATCTGTTGAGATGATCATATGATTTTGTTAGTGTGGTGTATCATATTAATTGATTTGTGGATATTGTATCATCCTTGCATCCCTGGAGTAAATCCCACTTGATTATAGTGTGTGATCCTTTTAATGTATTGTGGAATTGAATTTACTAATATTTTGTTGAGGATTTTTGCATCTTTGTTGATCAGGGATATTGGTCTGTAATTTTCTTTTATTGTGGCATCCTTTTCTGGTTTTGGTATCTGGGTACCGCTAGCCTTGTAAAATGAGTTTGAAATGTTCCCTCCTCTTCTTTTTTTTCAAAGAGTTTGATAAGGATCGGTGTTAATACTTATTTGAATGTCTGGTAGAATTCATCAGTTAAGCCGTCTGGCCCAGGACTTTTGTTTGTTAGGAGGTTTTTGATTACTGTTTCAATTTCCTTACTAGTAATCGATCTGTTCAAATTTTCTATTTCTTCATGATTTAGTCTTGGTAGGTTGTATGTTTCTAGGAATTTATCCATTTCTTCTAGGTTATCTAAGTTGTTGGTGTATAATTATTCATAGTATTCTCTTATGATCCTTTGTATTTCTGTGGTATCAGTTGTAATGTCTCCTCTTTGATTTTTGACTTTATTTATTAGAGGCCTTTCTTTTTTTCTTGGTGTGTCTAGCTAAAGATTTGTCAATTTTGTTTATCTTTTCAAAGAACCAGCTCTTAGTTCCATTGATCTTTTCTATTGTCTTTTTAGTCGTTTCATTTATTCCCGGTCTGATCTTTATTTCTTTCCTTCAACTAATTTTGAGCTTCATTTGTTCTTCTTTTTCTAGATCCTTGAGGTGTAAAGTTAGGTTATTTGAGATTTTTCTTGTTTCTTGATGTAGGGTCTATCACTATGAACTTCTTTCTTAGAATTGCTTTTGCTGCATCCCATAAATTTTGCTGTGTTGTATTTCCATTTTCATTTGTCTCAAGGCATTTTTTGATTTCTCTTTTAATTTCCATTTTGACCCATTGGTTGTTCAATAGCATGTTGTTTAATCTCCATATATTTGTGAACTTTCCAGTTTTCTTCTTGTAATTAATTACTACTTTCATGCCACTGTGGTCAGAAAAGATCAGATCAGAAAAGATCTGATTTCAGTCTTCTTAAATTTATTGAGACTTGTTTTGTGCCTAACATATGATCTATCCTGGAGAATGTTCCATGTGCACTTGAGAAGAATGTATATTCTGTTTCTTTTACATGGAATGTTCTGTATATATCGGTTAAATTCATCTGGTCTAATGTGTTATTTAAGGCCAAATTTATAGATTTCTTGTTCTTTTTTTGTGGCAGCAAAGTTCTTTTTTATGGTATGGATATACTTTTATTTATTTAACCAGTTCCCTCAATGGATATTTGCTGTGGTTCTAGTCTTTTGCCATTACAAACAACTCTGCAGTAAGTAACCTCTAACATATGTAATTTTGCAAGAGTAGAGGTACATGTGTAGAAAAAAATTCATAGAAACTAACAGGCTGGATCAAAGGCTATGAAGATTTTTAGGATATTATCAATTGCATTCTACAAAGATTGTAGAGTTTATGCTCATACATACACCCTTCAGGCAATTTGTGAGATGCTTATTTCCCCACATGCTCATCACAGGTTGCTTTTTCTATGGAATGGGTTCCTTATATACTACTAATTAATAGAAATTAAGTTACTGGAAATGTTTGCTTTTTATCTGCTCATAAATGCTAGGGTCGAAATGAAAGACCGTATTTTGAAATTGTACACAAAAAGTAAATTTCTGTCATAGAAGAAACCTCTTTATTTGTTTTACTTTTTGTCCCACTGTTGTCTAGATATCTTTTCCTCCTGATTTTAGAAGAGTGAATGTTGTTCTTTCTTTTTTTATACTCTGATCTAGGCCAAAGTGGAGATGGCAGGACCCATCTTAATGACAAGTATGGCTATTGATTGCTGCAGAATCCTAAATGAAGACCTTGTGGACCATGTGACATGGGATATTTGGGATAATATATCAAATTGAATGTCCAGAGAAAGGTGTTTAGATGATCATTTCTAACATCTGATGACTGGCCTTTTCCTCTGTGCTCTTCTTGACTTCCTAAATTTATCTACCCATCTGATTCTCCTGAATTTGGTATTTGTGTTTCAAATTGTTTGTATATGTATATAAAAAGGAACCATATATTTTGAGAATTAGTATAGTGAGAGACATGACTTATTAAAATGAGAAGGTGATGTGGTGACGTCTCTTATGTTTATTTAAGGCCACAACATCTTTCATTAAGCTTTAGGGACTATGCTTTTCCTGAGCAATAGGGTGCTTCTGGCAGTTAGGCTCTAGGATTCACTGATACTATCTCCTCAAGTAAGTGTTGAAATATGAGGTCATGCCATGTGTGTGACCCTGGGTATCCCTGTCATTCTTGGAAATAAAAATAGATACATAGTGGGGACTTCCTGCTCCCTCCCACTATAGTCCTCCTGCCAAGTTTGAGAACAGACCCTGACTTATCAGTACACAGTTCAGGACCCTAGCACACCTCTTGCACTCAGGCATCAGTCCTGATAAAAACTCAGCCCTGTGAATGCCCTGGATTCTGACCAGTCAGATTAGTCACTCCTCCTCCTGTGGAAGGGTTCCAATAAGGTCATAGAATGAAAAGCTGGATGTGTTCTGCCCAGTGTGGGGCTTCTCAACTCTATGGAGAGGGGAATAAAAGTTCCGTCTTCTCTGGAAACATGAAAAAATGCAAAAAGTTGTCTTACCATTCTCCCACCCAACCCCCTCATCGTTAATGCCTCACTTCCATAGGAAAGGAAAGCCTAAGAGTAAACGCAAGGCAGAAAGCATGTGGATTAGGCTGAAGGCAGTCATGATGAACAGGGAGGAGAAACGCTGTTGCCCAGCTGAGGAGTGGGTGAGAATGGTGCTTTCCTAATATGAATTGTACACTATGCGCGAGATAGGCAGGAATCAGTAATGAGGAACTTCAGTTACCCTGACAGATGTGGGAAGTCTGGTTCACTAAAAGTGACATCTTTCATTTCTCAAAAGACAATACTGGTATTGGTATTATGAGAAACTTATTTTGGAGTTCATTTAAACCAACAGGGCAGAACTTGTTGATGAGGTAAGAAGTAACAGGAATTTGGGGGCAGTGACTGTGCCATCTTGGATCAAAACAGTGGACAAAGTTCTGAGCCAGATTAGTATGTTCAAAGACAAAACTCCTTAATCAAACAAAATGGTATCTGGGATCCTAATACTTGAATAGGTAAACGTATACCTGCTTTGGTTGAAGTGAGGGCACAGAGATTGGATCTGCACACAACACAGACATATGCACACACACTTGCATGCATCCTGTCCTCCTCACTCTGTCTCACGATGACCCTGAGGAATCCTAGGGGCCCCTCAGAGCATAGCCTGCCTCAGGAAGGCAGATTTCTAAATATTCTGGGGATGGTAGGTATGCTACCATGTTTAGAAACCCTGAAAGCAAATAGGACTCCATATACCAAAATAAAATATAAGTATGTAACTTGTACAATTAACATCCAGTAGTCAGTGGACTTTTTATTGCGATAACATTGGTTTATAACATTATATAAATTTCAGATGTACATCATTTTATTTCAATTCCTGTGTAGATTGCATCATGTTCACCACCCAAAGACTAATTACAATCCATGAGCGCACACATGTGCCTAATCACCCCTTTCAGCCTCCACCCCCCTTCCCCTCTGGTAACCACCAATCTAATCTCTGTCTCTATGTGATTGTTGTTGTTTTTATCTTTTACTTATGAGTGAGATCATACGGTGTTTGACTTTCTCCCTCTGACTTACTTTGTGTAGCATAATACCCTCAAGGTCCATCCATCTTGTCACAAATGAGTGGTTGGTGGACTTGATTGAAGAGACCTGCATGTGAGTGTTAGCTCTCTTTGACTGAGCTGGAGACTTTGGGGACATGACCTGCATTCCATGAACCTCAATTCTGTCATCTGTGAAGCAGGGACAGAAATGTTTCCTGCTCTTTGAACCTCAGGTTTGTTCTAAGAATCAAATGAGATAATGTAGAGGATGTGCTTCACAGGGCTTTGCAGATGTTACTCATTACAGACGGGAGACGAATCCCAGCATCTGGGCCTGACTCCTCGTCTGTGAGAGAGGAGGTGATATTAGATCAGTGATTCTCAACCGTGGCTGCACATTACAATCACTAGGGGAACTTTTTAAGTTCTTAATTCCAATGCTTGGACCCCACCTCAGATCAGTTTAACCAGAATCTCTGAGGTGATCCCTTTTAAAAGCACTCCAGGTGATTTGAATTTTTAGCCCATAGTGGAGAAACTCTAGAGCATGGTTGGCAAACTTTTTCTGTTAAGGGCCAGATATTTTAGGCTTTGTAGGACATACAATCTCTGTCACAACCACTCTGCTGTTGGAGTGCAAACAGCATAGACAATACACAAATCAGTATGGCTGTGTTCCAATAAATATTTATTTATAAAGATGTGTGGCAGGCTGGATTTGGTGCACAGCCTATAGTTGGCCAACCCCTGCTCTGGGCTAATTTATCTTCAAGGTCTCATCTGGCTCAAGATGTTCCTCATAACACCTTTAGGAAGTAATATGTGTCCCAGTTCATGGATATATGAAAAGTTCTATTCAAAAGGCTAATTATCCCTTCCTGAACTATATGGGTTGCAGTTTTATGGTTACCAGAAATCAAGGTAATCCAGTCTCCTTTTCTCAGAAACAAAAATAAGGTTATTAGTCATTACAAACAATACTGTTACAGCAAGAACACAGTAGGTTAACCGTAAGCAAGGTGTCCCAGGTGAGTTGTCCTGGTCTCTGCAGAGTTCTGTATCATATCTGCCTCTATATTTAAAGAGCCGTTGGAGTGTTAGTGATGGTGAAATAATCAGATTTGGGCTTTTGAAAGAACACTCAAGCTACAGTGTGGAGGAAGGATAGAAGAGGGCGACAGTGCAGGGAGATGAGTTACAAGTCTGCTGCAGAAGTCCTGGTGGAAGATATGGCAGCTTGAACTAGTGGAGATTCTAGATGGAAAGAGGTAAATGGGTCCTAGCAATATTTTAAAAAGTAGAATGGCTGAGACTGACTGACGGGTTGTCCGGGAGTGAAGGGGAAGGAAGGCTGGAGGGTGATTCCTAGATTGCTGGCTTGTACTTCTGAATGGGGATGGCATTATTCATTGAGATAAGGGGACACTGGAGGAGGATGGAGTGGAGGTGAAGGAGATCCTAAGTTTCATTTTGGACAAGTTGAGCTTGATGTCTCTTTGAGACATTTAAGTGACAATGTTCAGAAAGCAGTTGGATATAGAGGTCTGGATCTCAGAAGAGAGGGCTGGAAACGAGCTGCAGTCTCCCACTAGACAAAGCAAAGAGTTGGGAGAACCAGCAGGTGAGGTTAAGACCAGGTGGCAGGCAGGGATTTTTTAGGCAGACTCCAGTCTTCGACAGCTGATCCCCCTATTTTGGGTATTGGGAACCAAGTTTTTCTAGGTTATGATTTCATTTACTGGGGGAAAAAGGTAAATTAAGTGCCACAGTGAGCAGCATTTTGGACAGAAAAAGTCGGGGGTGTGTATTTAACATTAAAACAAGTGTTTTTGTCCACTTTAGGAAATTTCTAAGAATTTTGCACAGTGCCTGGTGCATTGAATAAATGTTTGTTGAGTGCCTGCTATAAAATTTTCCCTGGGGCCAGCCCAGCAGCGGTTAAGTTCACACGCTCCGCTTTGGCGGCCTGGGGTTCACTGGTTTGGATTCTGGGCGTGGACCTAGCACTGCTTATCAAGCCATGCTGTGGCAGGCGTCCCACATATAAAATAGGAGAAGATGGGCACAGGTGTTAGCTCAGGGCTAATCTTCCTCAAAAAAAAAAGAAAAAAATTTCCCTGGAATTGTCCCAAACTAGGATAGGAAGTATGAAGCCTCACTATCTCCTTGTAGCCCTTCTTTACCCGTTACTTCTCCACTGGAACTGAATGGAGTTAGCCCTTTGGGGAAATATGAGGTAATTCCCAACAAACTTTGAAGCTATTAGCCACAGCCTTGGGATCTGTTGCTTTACTATTGAAATGCTGCCACCTCCCAGATAGGGTGTAACAAGTGGCCAGCAGCTGTGGACGGCTTCCTGAGAGTGGGAGCCAGAGGGAAGCCTCCCAGCCCTGTGGCAATCAAAAGCAGGAATCAAAGCCCCTGGGTTGGGGCGCGGAGTTCCCATACATGGTTTGGACCAAACCAGGTTTGCCAGACTGCTGGGAAATGACCTAAAACTCTCCTTGACCTTTGGGGGGTAGGTCACAGCATCAAACTGGTATGGTCTCTTCTTGTGACAGGCAGCTCTTTGATCCTGAGATTCCTCACTTGATGTGGGCATTGAAAATAATTTTCGTTTCTTCTCTGCTTGCTGAGCAGACTTCGCCTGGCTTTGCTTTTGGAGGTTTGGCACAACCACAGTCCAGGGCGGGACTGAGACTTCTATTCCGTGGGAGACCAGAAATCTCCTCCCCCCGCCTCAGTTGGACCTGGCTGTGGTGAGGCAGGTTGGGGGTTCAGCACGTGAGGGGACAGTGGTTCCCACTAAGGGCAGCTCCACCTTCCTTATCCCGCATGTCAATCTTATTTCTCCATGTAGAGGTTTTAAGATTCGTCCCTCTGCATTGCCCACTGCCCTGACTCAAGCTCCCCTCACTTCATGACTCCTCCCAGATCTCCTTTCCTCTTGTCTCTGCCTCATCAAGCTCTCCTCCACGCCTCTGAGTTATCCTAAAATGCATCCCCTTTGCTCTGAAATCTCAAAAGGTTATCCATGTCCAAAGGGTGAGGTCCAAATTCACTTGAGGCTTTAAAATCCCTTATCATAGGATTCTTGTACTTTTTGATCGTTATAAACCCCTCCTCCCATGCCCTGGTCTCTTCCTTTCTGCCACCTGACCAGGTGTACCTGACACCCTAGTAATAATAGATTATTTGCCCCAAACACACCTTCTGCTTTTACTTCTTCCTGTATTTTCTATCAAGCTTTGCTGTCCATGGCCTCGAGCGTTGGTTTCCTTGTCTATTAAATAGAGAAAATACTACCTACCTCCTAGTATTGTTAGGGAGATTGAATAGCTGAGATATCTATAAAACCCTTATCCACGCTTGACATATAATCGGCTCCCCCAAAGTGTAGTTATTATTAGTATCGTTGTGGTCTTCCTTGCTCATGTCTGCTAGGTAAGGGCCTACTCATTTTTTGAAAGTCCAGCTTAAGTCTCACTACCTTCAGGAAACCCAATTCCTGTGATTGTCACTAACCTCTCCTTCCCCACCAGCCCTATAGCACTTTATTTCTACTGTTATAGCCCTTACTCCAGGAGCCTGGCGTCTGTTAATTATATGTGTGCTTGGGTTATTTATGTGTGTAAGCTTTATGAGTTCTTGAGGACAGGAAATATATATCTTATTTTGTACCCCCACCCTTACCCCATGGCGCCTGCCAGTTCACAAAACAGATGCCCGGTTAACTGTTGCTTTAAGTGAGTGGGGGTTGGAGGGCAGGTCCTAGTCCTGGCCCTTCCTACCCTTGAGTTTTCTGGGCAGAGAAGGGACACCTCAGGCCGCCTTCATTTCCAGACCTTTCTGCAAACAAGCTGGACAATTTAGCAAGGTTAAAGCACACAAAGGCCTGGCTTACTGTCCTAGTTGGGGTAAAACCAGGTGGAGCTACCCCTTCCCAGCAGGGAGCTTTGGTTTCCAGCAGCTGGCTTTAATTTGGGCTTTAAGTCCTCTGCTGGCCCTGGAAATCTCCATCTTGAGGGTTGGCTCTGGTTTCCTCAGGCTGTCACGCACACCCTCTCAAAAGTCAATGCGACTATGGCAGGAAGTGACCACAAGAGGGCAGTAAAGATCCATTACTATGCAGTAACTTGCACTTGGGGCTGAAAGCAAGAAGACAGATGTTTTAAAGCAGAAAAAAAGAGTAAGAATCAGAGAAGAAACGCAGGATTCTGAAATAGTTAAAGGCGGCAAGCTGGTTCAGCTCATCAACATCTTCCCAGGCCTAAGACCTGGAAGCAGCTTTAGTCAGGGACCCTGGTAAGGCCCAAATAGTGCTCCCCAAATCTCTTCCCTACCTATTTCTGGTGCTTAGTTCCACCTGGAGAAAGTCATAAAGCCAGTGTTCTATGGAGGGGTTTGGGCATTGCCTACTTAGTACTCACACACTCCATTAGAGCTTTGTCGTTTTTTACAGAGGATTTTTCACACCCATCTTCCCCCCACTTTTATTGAGGTATAATTGACAAAAATTGTATATAATTAAGGTGTACAACTCAATGTTTGATATGTCACACCCATTTTAAAAATCTGAATCTCCTATTAGTCTTAAAAAGTAAAAAGAAGAGATGCTATCACTTCTGTTTAAGGAAATTGGGGCCCAGAAACATGAAGTGACTTGCTCAAAGGTGTGCGAGTTTGCGGTGGAATGAAGTCTAGAGTTTCTCTGATTCCAGGTCCTTTGCTTATTCCTTCTAGCTTTCAGTTGTTTATGTTTGTAGCTTTATGAGTTTTTAAAGAGGAAGGACTACATCTTATTTATCTTTATATCTCTGAATGGTGTCCCCTGAACCTTCAGGACTATGACTGGGTGTGTTGTAGAAGGCCCTGCCCCTTAGGAGTTGGATTCCGTGATCTCTCTCTTATCCTCCATGACTCAGTAATTCTGTGATTTTGAGGCACAGCCCTACCAACGACAGTACTGGCCCTGAACAATGCTAGTGGCTGAGCACTTCACCAAGGGCAGCCACTTGGCTGCCAGCCTGTGACGATCCATTCTTAGTAATGCAGGGTGGGTGTAAGACAGTGGGACAGTTTCTCAAAGTGTGCACTAGAATCTCTGGTGTTATGACAGTTGACTTTAGGGGAGGAGGATGAAATGTTTAATTTTAGCAATTACACGTATAAATACATACATGTATTATTTATACATATACACACGTGTATTGTTGCTTAGATTGAGGTCATTTTTTTAAGTGAGTTTATTTAAAGAAAAACATTAAGTAAATAATAGTACGGTGGTATGCGACAAAGCAAAAAGCATGAAGCAGGTGTACCAAGGACTGAAATTCAGGGAGCCGTGATGAGGTGGAAAGATGTTGTAAGTAGAGTCACAAAACAAATTTCAAGTCTAGCTCTGTGACCCTTAAGCCATGCAACCCTGATGAAGTTGCTGACCTTAAATGAGCCTTACTTTTTTCATCTGTGAAGCTGGAAGAGAATTCTTTCCCTGCTTAACTCAAATGAGAATAAATGAAAGCACACGGAAGCCTGGGAAACCTCTGTGCAAATGTCCGGTCGTGCGAATATCCCAGTTCCCTCATTTACTAAGGTCTGTCCAGGACCTCCTCTACTGCCACAGAGGATGCCTCCCAAAATCCCAAGGACTGAGTTCAGTTCAGTTTCTTGTCCATTCCCAGGTCTGCCATTCTGAGGATGGAGACGAGGGAGGGGCTGGAGAAAGCCTGGAAATAGTCGGGCAACAAGTCCCAACACATGTCACTGTTTGCTTTGTCATCCTGATTCAATGACCTCATACAAGGAAGGGAGGGAGCAGAAGGAGCTGTTCTCATCCAGATACCTAAGGAGGCTTCTGACATCTACTGTTTTCCTTGGCATGAGAGGAGCAGGCGCTGGGCTGTGATTTTTAAGGTCTGAGCTAATCTTGGAAGTGAAGGAGAAGAGCACCTCCCACTGCTGGCCAGACTCTGCTTCTTGGGGAGCTGCCTGGAGTAAAGGGGCAGAGGGGGCTACAATGGGTATCAGAATCCAGGCAGTTGCCCCTGATCCCTGGAGAGCCTCCAGAATACACGGTCTTGTCCCCAGGTTCTGAGCAACCTTAGCGCTATTTGGGTCAGTGCTGAAAGCTGGCATGTTGCCCAGTTAGGGAAAAAGAGCCTCAGGCTAGGACAGCTCCTGAATTGGTTCTTAGCCTGGTAACCATGGGACAGCCAACTAGGGTTGACACAGACTTCAATGACCCCAGGGGCCAGAGTGTCATTGTCACACACTCCTACATCCTCACACACTCGTAGTATTCAGTGAATGTTTTCTGAGCACCTACTACGTACCAGGCCTTTTGGAGAAGCAAAGCAGCCATGTGTATCAAGAGCCTGCGTAGGACCTTAGACCTACTAAGGACCTTAGAGTCGCCTTTTAGTCACCAGGATTCCCTTGTGTCATCCTTACCCCATCCCCTCTACCACCCTGGGCTTAATTAACGTTTAAATAAATTATTTTGTTGGCCACAAAAATTGCAGTTATTAAGTATTCATTTCTAAGTTTTTGGTAATCAAATATTTATGTAACTGCAAACAAGTGCTTCTGATCAACACAAGGTGATAATTAGCATTACTACACTGAATTAGTATCCAGTCAGACAAAAGCCAAGAAATTCAGCATTTTAGCTATGCCATTTATCCTGGTTCGGTTTTCTAAATTTAAAAAGTATCTGACAGACTACCTGGCAGTCAGTTCAAGGTTTTAGAGGTGGTGATGTAACTGCTGGGTTTTGAAGGATAAGCAAGAGTTCACAAGCAGAGAGAGAATGATGCTGCAGGCAGAGGGGGCAGGATGAGCCTGGTGCTGGGCCCAACACCTCCATCCCTGGGCTGATCAAGTGGATCGGGCTGTGGCTTGAACTCAGTGGGTGGAAGCGGAGGTTTGGAATACAGCTAATGAGGGTGGAGATAAGAACTAGAAATTTTATGGTTGAATGTTCTTGTCTTTCCACATCACAGACCTGGAGAAACCGAGGCAGGAAACCCCAGTGGAGTCCCTTTGATTCCCAAAGGCAGAAGGAAAAGACAGCAAAGAACAAGCCAAAACTCTGCCCCAGAGCTGGCCTGAAACCTGTCTCCCACCCTGGCTGCCCCACCCCTTAGCTCCAAGAGCAAACGATTTTTCTGTGATTTTTTGGCTCATCTTATAAATGTTCCAGAGTCAGAACAGGCTGTGCCATGGCTGAAACAAACGTGTTGAACAAATAAACAAGGCAGGCTGCAGGGCTGGGGAAAGCACTAGACAGGGAGCCCCGACCAGGTCCATGGATTCTGGCATGTCTGTCCTGAGCCTGGGCCTCTGCTTCTTCCTTCAAACATGAGAGGGAAGAGCATGGGATTTTTGGGGTCCCTTCCAGCTCTGTGATCTAAACAAGCTGCCCACAGAGGGGAAAACTCCAGAGCTGCCAGTTCAGAAGTAGCCTGCTTCCTTTTCACTACATAGTGCAGCTAAGGGCTGGGAGAGGGGAAATCTCCTCGTGGCAAATATTGAAACCAAGGGACACCCATTCACTTGTTCACTCATGAAACCCTATTGTCCACTCCGTGCTGGGTGCTGTGCTGCCCCTTTCCTCAAGGAGCCACATCGAGTTAGAAATGCACCAGCAGAGGAGAGAATGTCACAGTTCCCTGCATGCACCAGGATCTTGCCCACCTCAGGGCCTTTGCTCCTGCTCTTCCACCACCTAGATTGTCAACCTCTCCCTGCTTTTTGTTCTTCAGTCTCAGGTTAAATGTCATTTCCTCAGTAAGGCTTCCCCTGACCACCCTATATGTGATAGGGCTCCCCATCTCTTCTGCCGCCCTCCATTACTCATGTAGAATTTATGGCAGTTTGTCATTGCATGTCTGCCTGTTCATTTAGTCATTTATTTCCCATCTTTTTGACTAGTGTTTAAGCTAGGTGAGGGCAAGAATTCTGTTTGTATTTATCACTTCTGGACTCTTAGCAGCAGATGCATGTGGGATACGTGAATTATACGTTGGCATGTGCCAGACTTTTCACATAGTCTACCTCATTTAGCCCTCTTGACAACCCTAAGGGAGAGGGGTTATTATCCACATTTCAGAGCAAAGAGACAGAAGTCTAGGGATGTTAAGGGGCTTGCAGTTGGCAGAGCTGGGTTGAACCCTGTGTCAGGGCTCTTTCCACTTCACCACACTGCAGGGGCAAATGACGTGATGCTCTGTGCCTGGCTCTACCTGACCCCTGGCTCCATTTTTTTCTTTTGCACTTTTTATTTTGAAATAATTTCAATTTACCAAAAAGCTGCAAGACTAGTACAAAGAACTCCTGTGTACCCTTCACTCAAGTTCACCGAATGAAAACATTTTGCTACATTTGTTTTAATATTCTCTCTCTCACTCTCTGCCTGTTTTTACATGTTTATACTTATTTTCTTGAACTATTTTAGAGGATTGCAGACACTATACCTCTTTACCCTTAAATACTTCAGTGTTAATTTCTCGAGAACAGTGACATTCTTTTACATACAATCAAAATCAGGGAACTTAACATTGATATAATGCTATTATTGAATGTGCAATGCATATTAAAATTTATCCAGTTGTTCCAATAATGTTCTTTATAATGATTTTTTTTCTAGTCCAGGATCCAATCCAGGATCATACGTTCCATTTAATTGTCATATCTCTTTAGTTTTTAATCTAGAACGGTTCCTCAGCCTTTCCTTCTCTTTCACGACATCGATATTTTTCAAGAGTACAGGCCAGTTGCTTTGTAGAATGTTCCTCAGCTTGGGTTAGTCTGGTGCTTGCTCACAATTAGATTCAGGTTAGGCATTTGTTTGCAGGAACCTCACAGAAGTGATGCTGTGTCCTTCTCAGTGCATCATATCAGGAGCCACATGATGTCTGTTTGCTCTAGTCTTGTTGGTGTTAACTTTGATCACTTGGGTAAGGAGATGTCTGTCAGGTTTCTCCATCATAAAGTTACTGTTTTTTCCCTTTGTAATAAATAAGTAATTTAGGGTGAGATACTTTAAGCCTGTGAATATGCTGTCCTCATCAAACTTTTCCATCCATTGATGATTCTTGACTGAATCAATTATTAGCATTACAGTTTCAAAATCGAGACCTTGGTTCTGATTTTAAGGCTGGTGTCTTTATTGCAGGACAATAGGGTAGGATGGAAAGGAAGAGGGGGCAAGAGACAACATTTAGTTCTGTAAATAGTTGGTTTCTCAAATGTCTATCACGGAAAATAGAAAGCGAGTGGTACTGACTTTCTAACCTTACTAAGAAAAAAACAGAAGAATCAGACTGGATTTTAAATGATAATAGATGTTACTTCCTAATGGAAGAATGATTTCCACTTACCTAGCACTTAACTAAATCCCAAACACCACACGAGCCATTTAGTAGACATGATTCCATTTAGTCCTCATAACAACTCTATGAGATAGTGTTATCTAAAATTTATAGATGAGGAAACTAAGACTGAGACAAGTTAAGGCATTTGCCTAAAGTCATACAGCTAGGAATTGGAAGAGCCTGGATTCCCACTAAGATCTGTTGGGCTCCACAGCTCTTGTTCTTTTCCATGGGAAGGAGCTCTGGGTCGTGTCGTGACATTCAGTATCGACACACATTCCAGGCAGTGCCAGTTTTCAACTAATTCCCAGCTTACGAGTGAGGTATCCTCCCAAAGTGGATGTTAAACTGGGGATCTGAGTCCTGCAAAGAGGCTAGTGAGCCCAGGGTAGTCATCTTCTGGCACCAGCCAGTGGTCCTGGACTATGAGCAGCCCCCTGGCTGGGAGCGGCCTGGCAGGATCTCCCACGTGCTCTGCTGCCACCCCCTTCAGCCCAGGTGGCAGAGCCATCCCCAGACATTGACTCATCAGTTCCCCTCGCCCAGCATTGCTGCGTCTCCTGTGCTTAAAAAGGCAGGAAACTGAACTCCGGTAGTTTAGAAAGTCTTTCAACAATAAGCTTGATTAAAAAGGGATTTTCCAGTTAACCCTGGAGAATTTCAATTAACCAATGCCTTATTGTCTTCTAGGTCTTTGAAATGTGGTAATCTATGTTCGATGTGTATTTATGGTAAATCTTGTTAAACAGACCAGACGATTTGTTAAACAGGATTTCCCCACCATTTAGGATAAGCCATAGGACCACAGAATCACTGAGGTGAGAAGTCTATAGGGATCTTTTAATAAGATCTATCATTGTACAGATGAGGAAACTGAGGCCCAGAGAGGGGATGTAACTTACTCAAGGTTACACAGCTCATTACTGACATACAGTAGTCCTCCCTTATCTAGGGGGATACATTCCAAGACCTCAGTGGATGCCTGAAACCACAGATAGTACCAAACCCTACATATACTATGTTTTTTTCTATACATACATACCTATGACAAAGTTTAATTTGTAAATTAGGCACGGTAAGAGATTAAAAACAATAACTACTAATAGAATAGAACCATTATAACAATATACTGTAACAAAAGTGACTGTAGATCTTTGCAACCTCAGCATACAATTTTTTTCTTTCCCTATTAAGTCGAGAACTTTGACCTTTTCACTTAAAGGAAGCACTTTACTGCTTCTCTTTGGCATATCCAAATTGCCAGCATCAGTACTCATGTGCTTTGGGGCCATTATTAAGTAAAATAAGAGTACTTGAACACAAGCACTGCCACACCAGGACAGTTGATCTGATAACTATGCGGGCTGCTAAGTGACTAAGAGGCGGGTAGCGTATCAGCGGGATCCACTGGACAAAGGGATGATTCACATCCCGGGCCGGATGGTGCAAGATTTCATCATGCCACTCAGAACGGCTCACAATTCAAAACTTATGAATTATTGATTTCTGGAATTTTCCATTTAATATTTTTGGACAGCAGTTGACCGAGGGTAACTGAAACCGTGGATGAGGTGGGACTACTGCAACGGTAACCAGAAGCTGCCAGTCCAAAGTGATTTCTGCCGCACCAGGAATAATGACAGCGCAGGAAACCTTCCTGTCCAGGGTTACCTGCAGGCTGAATTTAGCCTGCAGCTGTGTGTGGTTGTTCTGCACAGTGTTTTAAAAGTTGAGAAATTTCCCATAAAAATCCAAATTTGGTGTTTCTTTTGAAAAACTGGAAAATCTGGCCACACTGGGCCCAACAGCAATGAAAGGGGCTGAGGAGCAGCAGCCCCTCTAGACTGGGGACGAGGAAGCTAGATGCCATGTCCCACCACTCCTTGTCACCGCACACCGGGCCCACCTCGCCCATTTCATGACCTCCCGGGCCCTCTAGGCATTGGAATTTGGGGTCTCTGCTTTCTGGTGAAGGGTGCTCCCTGGCTAATAAAAAAGAGGGCTTAAGTGAGCCAGAATGAAAAATACGGGATACAATGAGGAATCAGAAGCACTTGTGTTAAATGCCAGGGGGCAGCGCCAGGGGGCCCGGCTGGCCCTGGGCAAGCTCAGATCAGGGGCTGGGAAAGAGCTCCAGGAACTTCCCATTTAGGTGAAAAATGTGAAAAGCTAATAACAATAGGAGAGATATCACTTGGCAAAATAAAATGCACTGGCAAAGTGTATGGAGCAGGCAAGATGTGCTAAAGCAGTTTGGATAGTCAAGAAAGTTATAGTGGACGTGGGCCTTGATTCAGAAGTTAACCTGTTTTGTTTTTTATTTTTGTGAAGAAGATTAGCCCTGAGCTAAGATCTGCTGCCCATCCTCCTCCTTTTACTGAGGAAGACTGGCCCTGAGCTAACATCCCTGCCCATCTTCCTCTACTTTATATGTGGGATGCCTACCACAGCATGGCTTGCCAAGTGATGCCATGTTCGCACCCAGGATCTGAACCAGTGAACCCTGGGCCGCCGAAGCAGAACGTGCGCACTTAACTGCTGAGCCACTGGGCCGGCCCCCGTGAAGTTAACCTGTTTTAAAAGATGGAGAGAATCTGGGCAGAAAAACCAACCAGGAAGCTACTGTGACCATCAGAGATGAAAGCTAGGGTTGGTGAACGGAAGTGGGAAAGGGAAGGAAGAGACGGATGCCAGAGAGAGACCCCAAATGGAGGATAGACAGGATTTGGTGCCTTCAAGGAGGTGGAAGGAGAGGGAAAGAGAAGAGTCAAAGTTGATGGAGCCTTTGTGCCTGGGCAACCAAGAGAATGTCAAACCCCAAACAGAAAAGGGAAGCCAGGAAGGAAGCTGGTTTGGGGGAAGATGAATTCATTTCTAGATATGTTGAATTTGAGATGACAACAGGGCTTACATTTAGAGTTACGTTTATATAGAGAGTTGCCCATTATAATGGGCAGTTGAAATTGGGGACTGGAACTCAAGAGAGGTCAGAGCTGGCAGCCTAGAGGAGATAGCTGGAGCCACCAGAATCAATGAGATCCCAAAGGGCAGAGGACGGGGAACCGAGGGTAACATGATGAACCCTGGGTAACAGCCACCCTTAAAAAGGCTCGGAGGAGGAAGAGGAGCCAACGACAGAGAAGGAGCGAAGAGGCAGGAAGCTTGAGCTTGAGAAGAACAGCCCTCTACAGGGTCAGAACGTGTGTCCCTGAAGTCAAGAGGGCAAGGGCTGAGAAAAGGTCCCTGAATGGACAAGTAGGAGGGCGTCACACTGAGAATGCATATTTAGAAGTGGAGGCGACTCTGACATTCTGGAGACATCTGACCAGGCTGGGAGAAAGAACTGAGACGCGAAGCAGAGGGCACCCCAGAGGAGATGCAAGGTGAAAGGGAGGCAACTCTGAGGTGGTAGGGAAGGTGGCCACGGAGAGGAGGAGATGGGGGGTCCCTTTTTAACACCTGGGGGAACAGGGAAGATCCTGAATAGAGATCAGATTCCAAAGGCTAATTACCGTATTAGCTGCTCTGTATTTGCCTGGAGACCGGCTCTTGACTTCTCACTCATCATTCTGGAGGTATCTCATCTCACATCACTTCCTAATTTTGGACTCATTTTACCTAACTGCGTTTTAAAAAAAAAAACTTTATTGGGTGCTGCCCATTCTGAGGGGCAACACATGAGATCTGAGTGATTCAGAAGTAAACTGGCCTCTCCCGTGACAGAGAAGTCCCTTTGAAACATGCCTCCCCTTGCATCGCCTCACGTAGTCCTGTGAGAGAAGCTTTATCATGAGTTCCCTTGGTGCAAACGAAATGGAGGCTCATGAAAGTCGGGGTACCAAAGCTACTAAGCGTTGACTATAACCCGAGTCTCCCCGAATCCGTGTGCAGTATCCTCTCCGCACCAGACTCAGGCAGGAGCCAGGTCATGAACCAGACGGGAGATCCAGGGGCAGGCCCACCACCCCAAGTAAGAGCTTTACAACCCGACCTCCTAACTTTCTTTTGCCCATTTGGGGGTGAAATCCTTGCACATAAAAAGACACGTGAAAACACACATAGAGTAAATATAATGAGGCCAATTACGGGGGTGGGGTGAGGGAGAGGAAGGGACCAGTGAGTGTCATGGGGAGGAAACTGGCAAGAGGAGCCCCGAGCTATGGGATACTCATGGTGAGCTATGGGATACTCATGGCGTGTGAGCTGGGGCTTTTGACCTGGGTCCTGGGACCCCTAGGGTTCCACGCTCAACCCTGACATTATAAGCAAAATTATAAGCATTATAAGCAAATAGGCAGTGTCTATTTGTGTGTGCATGGGTTTGCAAGTGGACACTTTCCAGAGAGAGGGTGCATAGCTTTCATCAGATTCTGAAAAGGGCCCTTGTCGTTCCCCCCCCCCCCCCCCAAAAATAAAGTTGAAAACCACTGATTTGGAAGCATCTACAGCCCCCTTGGTCGATCTGGGACATAATGGTATAATTTATACCCGGTCCTTGTCATTCTTCTAAATCCTTGCCTAGAAATATATTCTAGCTAGACGTTCACCCTGCACAGGGGGAAAACCTCTCCTCCTAAAAGCCTCTTTAGGGGCCGGTCCGGCCGTCTGAATCCCTGAATCCCGGGAGGGAGCAGCGCCCCAGGAGGGTCGAGCCGCCGCTGCCAGGGGGCGGGAGGGGGAGGCTGCGGGAGCCGGAGCGGATGTCACGGCTTACCTCAGAGCCCGAATTAGAAGGCTGAAAAAATCACAGCAGGAAATAATGCGGTGCCTAAAATAGAAGCATCCACTGGGAGGGAGGCTGGCGAGTGGGTGCCATTTGAGGCTCCTGCCGAGTCCTCCCCAGCGTCGGAGGCGTGTGGATGCAACCGGGCCAGAAAAGGCCAGAAAGGCAGAGGCTGCATTTCTGCTGGGGAAGTCGGGGTGGGGGAGGGTGGGAGGGGAGGGCCGTTTGCTCAGTAAACAGCCACCCTCGGAGGGGAAGGAGGGGCTGCCTGTTCTGGCCAGGGGCCCTACTTGTCCCCGGTGCCATCCCCCTTCGCCTCCCTCCTTCTTCCCCCTCCCCCACAGATTCCCCTCCCTTCTCCTCTTTGGTCTCCCACCTTCCTCACTGCCTCTGGCCTCCCCCTCCGCCCCCCCCCACCCCACCCTGTACTTCTCTACCACCCTTCCCTCCCCTCTCCCTCCCCCAAAGCCCCCTCCTCTGTTTTCACCCACACCAGCCCCTCCATTTCTACTCCCTCTCCCCAGCCCTTGCTCCCTCACCTCCTAGTTTCTGAATCGAAATCACCTTGGCCTCCAGACGGGAAGTTACCTGGAGGCCCTTGGTGCCTTCCTGGGCAATCCAATCAGAGGTCATTCTAGGAGCAGGAACCCTCAAGGTCAGCCTCCACCTTCCCGACTTCAGAACCCCTTGCCGTCCTGACCCTTGCACCATCCTGCCTCTGTGAGCCTGCCCGAGCCTGTGCCTGAGGAGGGGCCGGCAGCACCTGGGCCCCTGCCTCTGTAGCGGTTGAGAGGAGCAAAAGCTCTGCCTGACACTGGGCTGACCCTCCTTTCCCGACCATGTCCACAGGAAGCCTCCTCAGAAAGGTGCTCTGACTGGCTGTGAGGTCTGCCAAGCAAGGGCCCTGGTGCTGCACATGTCGCTGAGACCCAACAGCCATATACAGAAATAGTAATTGGCAAGTACTTAGGGAGCATTTATACCTCCCCATTAACTCACAGTCTTCATAACAAGCCCCTAAGGTGGGTACTTTTATTATCCGCATTTTACAGATGACAAAACTGAGACATAAAAAGATGAATTAACTTGGCCATGTTTGCAGAGCTGGTCAGGGGGAAGAGCCAGAATTTGGCCCCAGAGATCTGACTGCAGGGTCCTACTCCTGCTAATTTCACACGCTGCCGTTGCTTCTCAGCTTAGTGCCCTTCTGCTCACCTTTTCTTTCTAAAAAGTGATTTTTGTTTATGGTTTTTTGTGTGGTTTTTTCCTGAATATAAGCATAACATATTTGAGATGCTAAGCATTATGGGTGCTTGGAGATTTCAGTTTTTAAAAAATCAGATATTCTTATTTTTACTTCTCAGGGTGTTTTTCCCCCAGCTGTTGCTCTACTGCAAACAAGCATTCTCATTTTTGCCAGTTTCAAATGCTGTGCGTCCTCATCGCCATCTGGAATGGAACGGGCATTCATTTGTGCTCGAGCACGCAGCCCCCACACATGCGTGTGCCTATGGTTCCCTCCTGCATCATGCCCTTGGCTTGCTCTGGGGTTAATGGCTTATGATTTGCCAATTTGCATGGAATTCTCAGGAAAGGTATGTGGCTAATGTGGCTTCACACAGGCTTTGTTCCCTGGAGGCTGGGAGTTATTGGAATAAGTGGTAAGAAATAGTGGCTGAGGTTGTGGGTGGGGACTAAGAGAAATGTCAGAATAAAATAATAATATAGTTAACATTTTTTAGTACTGACTAAATGCAAGGCTTTGTGCTAAGCATTTTACAGGAATGATCTCATTTAGAGTGACGGTAACCCTGTGACATTAGTAGTATCATGACCGTTTAACAGAAGACTCGAGGTCATGCAAAGCTTAGGGCTGGGCTTCTGATGACCGAACCAGCACTCTAACTGCAAATGATTAGGGGCTGCTGGTTTCTGCAAGTTTTTTTCTCCAATGTGGAAATATCTTTGTCATCTTGCTAATTATAAAAGTAATACATGCTCACTGTGAAGAACTAAACGCAGAAGTATATAAAGTAAAATATAGACGTCCTTCCCCACGATACCCCTCTGCGTAGACTTTGACACTCTTATGCATTTTAAGGTAACTGGTATCACATTATCGTACTCTCCAGTGGACATCTTTACATGTATCAGTACACTTGGTGATTATTTCCAAAATTCTCGAAGGGGAATTGGTGGGTCAGAAAGTATAAACATTTATGTTGTGGTCACTTGTTCAACTGGACATGGTATACAATGAGAGGAAAGGTGCCGCTAGGTCCTTGTATTGCTGGTGACAGTTTAGTTAGTATAATCTTAGAGAAAGCAATTTGTTGACATATATAGAGAGACTTTTAAAAATGTTCACACTTTTTACCTCAGAGCAGTTCCACTTTTGGGCATCTGTCTAACACCAAGAAATAAATAAATGAATAAGTAATATTTAGCATTATGATAGCCAAAATTTGGGCATAACTTAAATGTCCTTAAATAGGGGAATGATTAAATAAGTCATGAAAAAAAATTATGACCATCTTCTTGCTGGAATACTATATAGTCATTAAAAATGACAGTTATGAAGACTCTAATAACGTGGTAGAAATGCTTAGAATGTAAAGTCGAAGGAAAAAAGTAATACACAAAATGATATGCACATATGATTACAATTGTGTAACAAGACACTGTAAAGAAATAGTAGCAAAATGAAATCAATGATTATATCAGAGTGTTGGGATTAATGTGGTTTTCTTTTTCATTCTTTCTGTCATGTGGTTTGTTTTTGTAGTAAAAATTATATTTGTTTAAAGACTGGAAAATAGATGGAAATTATCAAAGGAGTCTGCTTCATTTCTCCTCTCTGGATTTGAGTTTCTACTTCTATAAAAGAAGCAGTTAGACTGGAAGTTGACGACTTTTAAGTGATCCCTGTTCTGATATTATTTATTCTCTGATACAAGCAGGTGGCTCTTTCTGTTACAGATTCAAAGCCACATTCAGTCTTCACACTGAAAATGGACAGATCAGACTAGACTGTGGTTTGTGACCATTAGCTCAGGCTATGCTTACATGTGTCGAAGTCTCCATGTTAATTCGATGAAGAAGAAAACGGAATGTTGTTTGAGTAACTCACAGATGTAACTCTAGGCTCAGTGTCCCTCCTGGAAGGGCCCCAGACGTGGGAGTCCTGGGACTGCATGTTTGAGCAGTGACTTCCTGGCCCATCCCAGTGTTGAGGGGCTGAGTCCCCTACTGGCTCCCTCATTCTCCCTTCTGTGAGCCAGGATGCTGATGGCGTGTGCAGCTCTCCCAAGGCCATACTGGCCCGCTCCTCTGCAGTGCAGGGCCTGCGTGGAGACTGTGTTTCCTCTGCCAGGTGGAGAGCAGCTTGAAGACAAGGACTGGGTTTTTATCCCCAGTACCTCAACAGGGAGTAAGTGAGGCAAGAAACCCTGTGATGTGGGGGACCCAGTAGGATTTCACTTAACCTGTGAAATAAGGGAGGCTAGCAGTCCGGGGAAGCATGTCATGACTTCACTGATCTGGAAGTGTGTGTGCGTGTGTGTGTGTGTGTGTGTGTGTGTGTGTGTGTGTGTGTATGTTTGGGGAAGGAGGGGCAAGGCTGGAAGAATGCCACTCTGCCGGCACAACCTTCGTCAGAGCCCTGGAAAGGGCTGAGTGGGCTCTGACTCAGCTCTGTGACTCACTCTCTGCGTTGTCGTCTCCATGCTCTGGGCACATCCTCTGGACCATTTCAGCTCAGCTTGGAGTGGAGGAGGCGAGATTTGTGCCGGCAGCTACGGATGACTCACCCTGCTGAGCTGGAAGGAAGGGGCCAAAGCCCCACTATCCTGCACCTCCAATCCCCCCCACCCCCCCAGGGGTTCCCATGCAGCCCCAGACCTCATGTGAGCTTATGGCTGCTCCACTAAAGGCCCCCCACCTAGGCTCTGCCCACCCACCCACACTGCCCTGCCCAAATTACCGTAATTTCCTCGGTCCCTTCACATGGTTGTTTCCTGTACTTCTTGTGGGCATCTGAGGTCAGCTCAGAAGGAGGCTGTGAGGCTTTCTGGGACCACCTAACTGCCATTTTGCTCTTCACCTCTCATGAAACTTTCCAGTTTACAAAATAGTTTTACATTCTTTTTCTCGTTTGATTTTTCCTGAGACCCAAGGAAGCCTGGCAGGGCGGTGGTTATCACCATTCTACAGGGAAGGTCGAGGAAGGGAGGTCAAAGAAATAGTAAAGGGATTCGTGAAGGGCGTTGAGGGCTGGGGTGGACCGAGGCTTGCCAGGGAAAGGGCAGGGCTATCAGGGAACTGTAAGGCGTTTGGTTGGACAGTCGACTGGGGAAGAGGGATGGTGCTGGCTGGTTTGTGACATGATAAGCAATATGCCTGATGGGGGTGGAAGACAGACAAGTGTTTTGATTTGATCCCTGGACCTGTGGGAAGCCGTTGAGGGGTTTCAGCAGGAGACCCTGGGTGTGGCGTGGCAGGGAGCCTGAACAGGGCTGAGCAGAGGCTGTCTCTGTGGTTCAGATGAAAGCGGATGGTCCGCCTGTGGGCAACGGCTCCTGGACTGGTGTCAGTCCATAGTGAACTGTATATATTTAGTCCACTGTGAAGGGGACTGGAGCTCTCTGTAGACGGTGACTGGTGCCAGGCAGTGGGTGAGAGGGACCAGGGAGGGGCGCTAGGGACACCGACATGTATGAGCTGAGCAAAGGCAGGTGTGGTCCCTGTGACAGGGCCTTCACAGGAGGAGGACATGTCCTAACGTTAAAGCCCCTGCCCCACCGTGACCTCCATCGATGTGGACAAGGCCCTACGAAGAGACATTTTATTCGTGCCTCACAGAGGCTCAAGGGTGAAATGACCTGAGGGGACCCCTGGTTCTTCTCTCTGTCCTGGTCCCTCTTCTCCTGCCACTGAAGGCTGGGCTGCACAAGTCACCACGCCGGAACTGAGGACACAGCCTTGGCAGGCAGCCAGCAAGTGGCCTCTTGGGAGAGTTCCCGGAACCTCCAGTGGGCTGTGGCTGCAGGCTCTGGGAAGGGGCTGGACTCCCTCAGCCCTTTTAGCCCTTGTGGGGGCCGGGGTATAGAAGGGGTAGAGTTTCCAGATAAAATATGGGATGTCCAGTTAAATTTGAATTTCAGATGAACAACAAACAATTTTTAGTATAAGTATATCCCAAACATTCCGTGAGACATACTTATATTTAAAAGGTATTTGATGCTTATCTAAAATTCAAGTCTAACTGGGTATCTGTCCTGTATTTTTATTTCCTCAATTTGGCAACCCATAGAGGGTGCCTCACTGCCCCTGCGTACCAGGACCTTGGGGATTTTCCTTTGTCAAAGGCCATGGTAAGACCCAGCCTCTGCATCCCTCAGTCTGGCTTGGTACCTCGTGTGGGGCTCAGTCACATGGGTAGACAAGCTCTGTCCATGATGGCCTTCCAGCCTCTGGCTCAGCCCAGCAAGCATCTAATCCAAGCTACTGTGGCCTTCCACATGACAGTGGCTCCCCATCTGTGCCTCTGATCGTGAAGCCTAACAGATGAGGGAACCAGTGCTCTCCCGCTCTGGCCAGCAGCATCTGCCAAGGTGCTGCATTCAGGAACAATAGGTAACCCAGGAGCCTGCAGCCCTCAGCCAGCTGGCAGCTTGCATTGAGGGGCCAGGGCTAAGGACTGGAGGAAAAGGGGGCTGTAAGGTCTGCCCTGGGTCTAGGGAATGAAGGTAGTGAGTGGGGGGTGTTCGGAGGCCTACTGTTGGAAAGCCGCAGTGCCACACCTGGCCTGGGCTTTATAGAGTTCAAGGCGCTTTCCCATGTCTAACCTCTTTTGATCCTCACCATATTGTTGTCAGGTGAGCAGGAAGGGTATTTTTAGCTGCCTCTCCTTTGTGGATGAATGCACTGGGGCTGAGAGCGGTTCAGTCTTTCCCCAGAGTCACATACCCAACATGTGAGAGTTGAGGCTTCACCCTAGCACAAAACAAAGTGATCAACGATGCTCCAACTCCAGGGAGCCCAGAGGTGATGCTCTGGGTGAAGTTCCTCCATCTCAACAGTAGGGGGCAGACCTGAGGCCTTGCTTTGAGAACCGGGTGGACAAGTCCACAACCCTGCCCTGGCCGTAGGCAAAGAAGACAGGCCAGCAGCTCTCACTGGTGGAGCTTGGAGAGCTTCCTCAGGATGCATCTTATCTCTACCCCTTCCCTCTCATGGAGAGGGCAGCAGAGATCTCAGTGAGGACCTCCTTGGGGCGGCAAGACAGGGTTTGAGTGCTGTGAGCGAGGTGCTGGGTAGATCGCAGTTGAGTCTTGGTGAATGTTGAACCAGACTTTGAAGGAGGAAGACAGCCACTGTGTGTGTGGCCAAAATTGCATGGGCGAAGTTGCATGTATTTATTCTACAAATATTTCCTGAGCATCCACTACATGCCAGACACCATGCTAGACACTGGGGATACCACAGGATAGAACAAATATGCACACACAGATGCCTTTCTTGTCAGATTGTCCTTTCTTGCTGGTGAGTTGATTATTTTGACCCCAGCAAATGTAATGCAAAATTCAGCCCCTCTACCAGCTTCCAGAAAAAACTTTCTCACCAAACATGGGGTGGAGGATAGGGGCGTGGGAGGGTTAATTTTCCTGTGGATTTACCGGGTCATGGTGAGAGGCCATGTGGCTCCTCTCACAGCCGCTCACCTGTGAATCCTCGGTCTAAGTGACCCTTCTGCCAAGTCTCACTTTGGCTCTGCAGTCGTCCCGGGGCGCAGCTCTCTCCCTCCACCTCCCACCCCTGAGCTCCCAGCCTGGGCAGCCTTTCTCCAGCAGTTTGCTTACGGACATCCAATCTTGGGAAGGAAGACTTTTGTCTTGTTCCTCTCTCCCTGTTTGGCTTTGAAGGACACAGTCTCTTTCTGAGGTAGGGATGTTGTCCCTTCCCCATTTCTGCTTCTCAGAATTATTCCAGGGTGAAATGAGCTCTTATCTGAAAAGCGTTGTCCTCAAAACTCTCTAGCACCGTGATCGTGTCAACCAGAGACGCACTCAATGGGAGTCTTTCTCTCAGTGTTAGATGAGCCAGGGGAAGACGAGGCCCCAGTGTTTTACGAACTCGGGAGATGATGTCCCTATGGGAGTAAAGGCTAAGCTGCAACTCTTTAATTTTAGATTGGGTGTAATTTAGCACCTCGTTCTCTTTTGTTAATAAAATAAAACAGTAAACACACACTACCATCTTTACCATCAAAAGAACATTGACAGACTGTGTTTACGTGTTTATGGTGTGTCTGTCTCTAAGAAGCTGCAACTGCAATGTAGATTTTTAACAAAATGAGTTTTCACTCACTGTTGGGGGGGTAGGATAATTAAAAAACAAAAAGGAGGATGATTCTTCTACTGTGTGGTCTTTTCATTCATGCCTTCTTTCTCTTCCTTTTCTTTCTTTTTCCTTTCTCCCTTAAAAGAGAGACGTTGACCTATCTGTTAACATAGACCTCGGCCATCTGTGACAAGGACAAGGCAGAGAAACCCGTCCTAAGAGTGTCTGTGTTGACTCTGCGAAGACTCCAACCTGGGAGTCAGGCAAATGCTCCTTCTGTCTGCTGTGCCCAGGGCCTGGCTTGCTGCTCTGCTCTGCCCTCTCCGAAAGGACCTCCTGTGTGATCTGGACCCTAGAATACGGTGCCTAGGATGAGAGATGTGTGAAGGAGGAGAGCAAGGAAAGAGAAAAGAAAAGGAACAATGAGAGAGACTAGAGAATCAGGTCCCTTGTGAACTCAGGAACAAGGATAACAGAAAAAATGGTCATTTATACATTTTGATCAGGAGTTCAAATCTTTCGGCTGAAAGTAATAGAAACACAACTGTAATTAGCTTGAGCCTCAAAGGGGACAATGTTGGCTCACAGAAGCTGACCATGGGGACAGCAGAGAGGGAACAACTGGGTTCAGGGAGTGGATACCCTGGGGACTCATCCTCTCCTCTTGGCTGTTGGTTCCCCCACAGCTCTCAGGGCTGTGCCAGAGGAGGGAGCTCTGCCCGCCAGCTCCAGGTAGAAGGTTCTGGCAAACAGCGACACCATTTTTCTGTTGTCTGGTTTCAGAAATGTTAAACCTTGATACTCTCAACCATTGGTGAAGGAATGGGAAAACAGAGACCCTAATGCTCTAATATACTGCTGGAGGGGGTACAAATGGTCTCAACCACTTTGGGGAGAAATTTGACTACCTATTATGATTTTAAATGTGGGTACTATTGATTTGATGATGCCACTTCTCAAAATCCAGACCAGTAACTCTCACACATGTGCATAAGGAAATATAGGCAAGGATGTTATTTGAGGTGTTATTTGTAGCACAAAATTAGAAATAACTAATGTCCATTTTTATGGTATATTTCACACTCTGAAAATATGGAAACTGTTAAAAAGAATGAAATGTCTACTGACATAAACCCCGAAGCTGTCTTGATAAATGAAAAAAATAATTTGCAGAATGATACATACAATATGGTATCACTCAAGCGTAAATGAAAACAAAAGCAAAAGCTTGAAATAATAATAGATATGTCTACATGTATGTTTATAACGTATATTTCTAAATGTCTCCAAATGCGTAGAAGACGGTCTGGTGAGGGACTGAGATTAGGAGTGAGGATTGAAGGAGACTGTCAGGTGTGAATTTTTTCGGTGATGACATATTTATGTATAGTTTCTGTATTTAGAATTAGAATTTAAAAGGAAAAAGCTATGGAAGCATTCTGATTGGTTCAACTTGGGTCACGTGACTGTTCCTAGCCCAATCCATGTGGCCAAGGGGCCTCTAGGGTTCTATGACTGGCGCCATCTGGGTTACCCACTCACCCCTGTGAACACTGGAGCAATACCCATGATCGGCAGCTCCTACTATCATTACGTGTTGTAGTGGGGAGGGAGCAATTACCCCAAAGAAGGGAGGTGCTGTGCTGGGGCAGACAAAATGGTAAATCTCCTCTATAGTGAAAGCATTTGGGCCAGCAAACGGGGTTGCGTGTGTCATCCGAGGCTGAAATACTTTGTTCAGTATATTTCTATTACTGTATAGAATAAGGATTTGTTCTGCTCACCGCTATATCCCCAGAACCCACAAAACTTCTGGGTGCATAGTAGGTGCTCAGCTTAATAGATATTGGTTAAATGGAGACACCACTACTGTAGTCTATGATTATTTTAATAATCCACAAATGGACTAGCTGACAAAGGCAACTCCTTCCAATGCTCTCGGCAGGGGCAGAAGGGAGAAAGGAAGAGGAGGTCAAATTGCCCACTCGGGACTCCTCCCAAGGCCAAGGAGTCACCACGATACACAGCTGGGGCAGTTGGACGATGGGCTGGGTGGGGTGGGGGTGGGTGGGGAGTGTGTCCTCAGTCACTTACGCGTCTCATGGTTAAGTGGTGTTTCCTCTTCAGGATACTGAGTTTGCAAATGTTCCCTCAGCTGATGATATTCTCGCCGATCAGCTCTGGGAGATGGGGCCACAAAGGAAGAGAAGATGGCAAAAAGGGCCGGGTCACCTAGAGTGGGTGACCCTTGTGGGAGTCACCTAACTCACCTGAAGCCTTTCCTCATCCGCAGAGTGAGGAGGATCTCCTAAAAATCTCTCCCTTAGCTGGTGCGGAACGCGTCCCTCTGTTATCCGTTGTGTTATAGACGTAGACGCATCAACCGAGACCCTGAGAGGGCTCATTCTTCTGAGGGAGCCCACCATGGAGAAAGAAGAGCAGAGTCCCAGGGACTGAGCCGTGGTGGGTACCCCAGAAGGGAAGGAAGGATTTGTAAAGGGCACAGTGAAGGAAAAAGAGGTGCTCCAAGGGGAAGAAAACCAGGAGCTCAAGGTCAGGAAAGCCAAGGATACCGATAGTGTTGACACTGGTGCTGTTGGAAGGAGCCCTCTGGGGCCCTGGAAAGAGAATTGTTCCAGAAAACAGGTGAGGCTGGAAGACAGTCTGCAGCGGAGAAAGAGGAAAATGGCTTCCAGTTCTCCTTTGAGAAGTGAGAGAAGGCATTTCCCTCGTCCTTGACTCTCCCAGCCGTACCTAGCCTGCGGGGTGGACCCTGGGAAGACTGACCGGGAGTCCTTCTCTTTTCCACCCCTCTCTTGGGTCGCTAGGGGAACAGCTGGCCTGTCCCAGGTCTCCAGCCATGGAAGGCTCAGTCCAAGCCCCAGGCCTGTCCCCAGCCCTTGTCACCTTCTCTGCAAGGAACCTGATCCTGCTGGGTCTTGCACCCACTCCAACCCCCTACTCCCAATGGGTTGAGGTCCTGCCTGGAAGGGCCTGAACAGCTGGCACCTTTCTTCCCAGGCCTGGCCTCCCCAGGGCATGATGGCAAGATGAGCTTCCCTTAGACAGGTCCAGAGCATGTATGCCCCAGGTTCTCTGTGTCTTTGACCATGTGGTCATCCTCCCTGGGTTCTCTCCTGCTGTGCTGACACTCCTAGCCTCCTCTGCTACTGAATTCCCAGAATGCTTCTCACCTGGGCACATTTCCTGAGTGGAGAAATAGGATTGTCTTTTTTTTTCTCCCCAAAGCCCCAGTACCTAGTTTGTATATTCTAGTTATAAGTCCTTCTAGTTCTTCTACGTGAGCCACTGCCACACCATGGCTACTGACATACAAGTAGTGTGGTTCCACGCCCAGGTGCTGAACCCAGGCTGCTGAAGTGGAGCATGCCAAACTTTAGCCACTAGGCCATCAGGGCTGGTTCTAGGATGGTCTTCAGACAGAGATTAAAGTATTATAATATTATATAAACATATACATAAATATATAATTTATAAATAGTATAGTGTTATAATATATAATATACACATTTCTGTATGTTCTATATTTTGAGGTTGAGGCTTTACCATAGATACACAATTTTGTATCTCCCCCATTTTTTTTTTTTCATGTAACACCAAATCGCAAGCACTTTTCCAGGCCATAAAAGACTTGTGAAGGCATTTTAATTAAGGACGGGAGAGACCAATGTATATTTGTAGGCAAAGGAGAAGGTGTGAGGGAGAGAGGGAGCTCCTAGGTGCCCCAGGGTGAAGGAGTTCAGCCAAGAATCCAGGTAGGGTGGGGCCAGAAGGGAGGGCACCAACATGGGCTGGGCTGGAGGTGTCCTGGATGAGGAGGCAGACTGCCCCTGCTTTTACTGTCTCTCCTGCGCTTGCCCCACTGACCCCCAGACAGTGACCAGGCAGTGAGTCCACATTCTTCAGGTTCAATGGATTTTCTGGTTGGAGAAACTTGAGAATTTTAATTGTTGCAACCAAACCGACTTAGTTGCTGAAGGTTGGGCTGTGTTTGACTTGGCTGAGTGGCTTGGCTGAGTCTAACTTGAGGAGCCAGGGGAGCTAGAGGTGTGTGTGCCTGGTGGAGACTAGAAACCCAAGCCAGATGGCCCATGAACCAAGCAGATCCCAGGATGTATTTCCAGACAACTTTCCTTCACTCCCCACCACCCTGTCCCCTCACCAGCCCTGTTGTCTCTGACCATCTTGACTCCCACAGCTGCGATTCTGCACCAACGGACACCTCCACCCTTGCTGTGGTCATTACCCAGCATTTGATGAGTGTCATTCATTCATTCAACAAATATTTATCGAGGGGCTGGCCCGGTGGTGCAACGGTTGAGTTCGCACATTCTGCTTTGGTGGCCCGGGATTCACTGGTTCAGATCCCGGGTGTGGACATGGCACCACTTGTCAAGCCATGCTGTGGTAGGCATCCCACATATAAAGTAGAGGAAGATGGGCAGGGATGTTAGCTCAGGGCCAGTCTTCCTCAGCAAAAAGAGGAGGATTGGCAGCAGGTGTTAGCTCAGGGCTAATCTTCCTAAAAAAAACTCCCCAAAAAACAAATATTTATCGAGCATCTACTGTGTGCCAGATACTATGTTTTGCTGTTGTTATAAGACACATTCTTGTTCTCAAGAAGCTTCCATCTACCCAGCAGCCTGCTCAAGGGACTGCAGAAATCATTGAAACTTTTGCATGGGTAATAGACCCTTCTGTGAACTGATGACAGCTTTGCATAAACCTCCCCTGAAAAATACACACATGCACAGAAATTTGCATACAATTGAGAGCACACCAATCTCCTGAAGCCCATTTATTTATTTTATTTTCATTTCTTTTTTTTTTTTGCTGAGGAAGATTCACCCTGAGCTAACATCTGTGCCAGTCTTCCTCCATTTTTTAGTGTGTGGGCCGCCCGCACAGCATGGCTGCTAACAGAACAGTGTAGGTCTGTGCCCAGGAACCGAACACGGGCCTCTGAAGTGGAGTGTGCTGAACTTAACCACTAGGCCACCAGGGCTGGTCCCTCCTGAAGTCCTTTTATGATTTAAGGGTCTGTGTTCTCCAAATTGCAAACACTTGATCTAATTTGACCCTCTCATTTTATAGCTCAGGAAACGCTAGAGAGAGAAATGACTTGTCCAAGGTCATACAGTGGGTTGGGGCTGAGCTGGCCCTTGATGCCAGGACTTCTGGCTCCCCAGACACAGCTCCCCCAGGCCTCCTCTCCCTTCCCTGCTGGCTGGGAGATCCTGGCTGGAGAGGGGTCCTGGGCCAGTTCCATGTTCAGCTGCCAAGCCTCCAGGCCTCCCCCCTCCACCACCCCTCTGGCTCCTTGGGGGTGTGGACCAGTGGTCAGGAGCTCCCTAGTCGGTTGCTCTGACCCTGACCACCCCAACTGGTTCCCCCAGACGTCAAGGGAAATGTTCTGGAGGGAACAGGATGTGTTTTGCTGCAAAATCACTTGTCTCACAAGATGATTTGCATACTGGTGGGGACACAAATGTCATTCCCTGCCCATTTCCTCCCTAGAGAAAAGTGTTCCCATCACACCTCCCCCCCGGGGAGGAGGCAGCTGTGTGGGCCCAGCCTTCGCCCAGGGACAACTTCCTGATGGGGGAATCAGACGTTAGTGAGGGCTTCTGGAAGCAAGGAGGCTGCTTTCTTGATCTCTCCCCACTCGCAGGGCTTGGCTGGAAGGGGGCTTAGCTCTGGTAAATAACCCACTCCTGGGATTCCCAGGGCCCTGGGCATCTCCCTTGCTCTTTATTACACTTTCTTGGAGTTAAATTATGAAGATTCAGCTGCTAGAAGAGAGGCTTGAGGTGATGTTAGGTGAAAAATAATAGATGCTTAGTATTTGCTGTGTGCCAGACATTGCTCTAAGCAGTTTACTGTAAAGTTATGTAATCCTCACAACAACATAGGTGAGCTTGGTTCTATTATTTTTTTCCAATGTCTACATGAGCAATCGAGGTTCAGAGAGGTTAAGTAACTTGCCCAAGGTCACACAGCTGGTAAGCTACACAGCCAGGATTTGAATTTAGCCAATCTTCCTCCTAAGTTGAGACTTTAAATACTGTGTATTAAGAGGGAGCATTAGAAGGTTGGAGGTCTATTCTAACCCTTGAAGGCTGTGCTGTAGTCCAGAAACATTGGCATGGCATTCGAGGCCCCTTATGATCTGGTCTCAGCCACGCTGCTATCCCTGCCTACCTCCTACCGTGATCCAGTACTGAAACAGTCCACGAACATGCCAGAGCCGGTCTGCACGTACTGTTTCCTCTGCCCAGACAGCGCTTCCCCGTTTTTCTGTCTGAAATGTCTCCTTATCCACTGAGAACCTCCGACAAGCCGTTCCAACGCCGGCAGGCTGAGTCAGGCAGCAGGCAGGCCCTTTTTTCTTTTTTTCAATGTCACTCTCATCAAATTGTCCTCTAATTATTGTCTAATAAGTCTCTCCCATGTCTAGATTTTGCTCCTAAGAGCTGGGTGTCTGTCTTATTTTCAGAATCCTCAGCACTAAACCCAGCACCCGATATGTGGTAAAGACTCAGCAGACGTCATTATGTACAGTGAACAAAGTGTGTTACAAGAGAATATGTACGTTATGCTAAGTATTGTATCATGTGTTCTGTGAATATATCACAAACCAGGTACATCCCCAAATGTTAAAAGTGATTTTCACAGAATTTGGGGGTTACAGGTGTTTTAACTTCTTTGTTTATATATCTGCATTTTCCAAAAGTTTCATAATGAACACGTATTACTTTTGTAACATGAAAGAAAAAATAAATTATTTAAAAATTGCTTTTGGGGCTGGCCCTGTAGCCGAGTGGTTAAGTTCGCGCGCTCCGCTGCAGGTGGCCCAGTGTTTCTTTGGTTTGGATCCTGGGCGCGGACATGGCACCGCTCATCTGACCACGCTGAGGCGGCATCCCACATGCCACAACTAGAAGGACCCACAACGAAGAATATACAACTATGTACCAGGGGGCTTTGGGGAGAAAAAGGAAAAAAATAAAATCTTTAAATTAAAAAAAAATTGTTTTTGACTGAATAATAATAGCTAATATTTAGTAAGCACTTACCACATAGAAAAATTAAAAGCTTTCTGTGTACTGTCTCTAATTCTCACAACAGTTCTCTCTGGGAAGACTTTTGGCATCATTACCGTTTTACAGATGAGAAACCTGAGATCCAGAGACGTCAAGTAACTCACTCAGGGTGATACAATCAGTAAATAGTGGAGCTGAACCAGGAGCCCGGCTTGCCAGATCCCAGAGCCTGAACTGTGGCCTCTCTGCAGCCAGTCCCTAGAGGGATGATGAGTAGAGGGCTAAATCTCTCTTTTTAAAATGTTAACCTTTTTTTTTTTTTCAAAGATTGGCTCTTGAACTAACAACTGTTGCCAATCTTCTGTTTTTTCCTTCTTCTTCTCCCCAAATCCCCCTGGTACATAGTTGTATATTTTAGTTGTGGGTCCTTCCAGTTGTGGCATGTGGGATGCCACCTCAGCATGGCTGGATGAGGGGTGCCGTGTCTGTGCCCAGGATGCGAACCGGCGAAACCCTGGGCTGCTGAAGCGGAGTGCGTGAACCGAACCACTCGGCCACGGGGCGGGTCCCAAACCTTTTATTTTAAAATATTTTCAAACTCAGAACAGATACAAGAATAGTACAATAAACTCCTGAATATCCTTCTCCCAGAGTCAACAGTCATTAATATTTTGCCACATTCACTTTGTCACTCGCTTTCTCTCTCTCTCCATATATATATATTATTATTTTTATAACAGCTTTATTGAGGTATAATTCACAGCCTGTACAATTCATCCATTTAAGGAGTACAATTCAATGGTTTTTAGTGTATTGACAGGTATGTGCAACGATCACCACAGTCAATTTTAAAACATTTTCATCACCTCAGAAAAGAATGTGCCCTTCAGCTCTCTCTCTCCTCTGCCCCACTCGCCTGAGCCCTGAGAACCATGAATCTACTCTTTGTCTCTGTAGATTTGCCTTTTCTGGACATCACATATATATAGCGTCATATAGTATGTCCTTTTTTGTGATTTGCTTCTTTCCCTTAGCATAATATTTTCAAGATTCATCAGTACTTCACACCTTTTTATAGCCAAATAACATTTCAGTATATAGACATATGTTGCATTTTATTGATCCATTCATCAGCTGATGGACATTTGAGTTGCTTCCACATCTTGGCTGTTATGAATAATGCTGCTGTGAACGTTACTGGGCAAGTGTCTGTGTGGACATGTTTCCATTCCTCTTGGGCATACACCTAGGAGTGGAATTGCTGAGTGTCTGGTAGCTGTGTGCTTAACTGAGGAATAATAATGTACATATTATTATTATTATTTGTGAACCATTTGAGAATAAGTTGCAAACTTGCCTCTTTATCCCTAAATACTTTAGAGAAAACAAACCGAGGACATTCTTTTTTACAACTACATTTCAATGATCAAATTTAGGAAATGTAACGTTGATACAATATCACTTCTATTATATAGTCCATATTTGAATTCTGCCAAATTATGTCCTGTACAGCAATTGTTTTTCCTGATCCAAGATCAGGAAGTCCAATCCAGGACCGCGCATTGCACTTAGTTGTCATTCTCTTTACTGTCTTCCAGTCTGGAACACTTCCTCAGCCCTTCTTGATCTTTCCGTTGTGTTAGAAACTGCGCCTCAGTTTCGGTTTATCTGAGGTTTGGATGGCTGAGTTGCCATTGTCCATTTGGTGGGCACTAAGGAAGGTCAAGCTGTGCGGCTGCAGACTGGAGGAGACTGGCTGGGCCCAAACCGCGGCTCCTTCCAACCCCAGGGAGGGCTGAGGGGCATGCTCCGAAGCTGAAGGAACCAAGTCAGACCTGGACCCAGGGACAGGGAACGGTGGAAAATTCCTCACCTGGAGGATTTCCTGGGAAGTGCCACAAGAAAGAAAGAGGCTCTCTGGGGGCTCCTTCCACACCCTTTCTCAGGAACAGCTAAGAGAGAGTGAGAGGGTGTGTCTCGGGGCCAAGTGCTTCCCGGTGCGGCTTCGCTGAGGGCTCCTAAGGCCTCGACCAGGCTTGGCCCCGCCTGGGAAAGGCTGCAGAGAGACATCAGGATGTCCGGGAAAGGGCGGGTGGGGGAGACCAGCAGGCCCAGTGCTAGGAAGGAGCTGCCCCTTTCTGGGAAGGACTTTGATGCAAGAGCCCACCTCCTAACCCCCCCTCTCCTGCCCCTGCACTCCTGCTTCCGGCAGCCCCAGCCTGATTCTCTGGAAGGCCCTGGGGAGGAGACTGCAGCCTGATTCTAATCAGAGGCATGAGATGGAGACTGGGAGCTGCAAGGCGGCTTGCTTCGCTTGGCCCTGAGCCTGTTTGTTCCGCAAGGACTCCCAGCCAACGGCCCCACAAACCTTTGCCAGAGGCCCTGTCAACATTACGGAGAAGAGCAGAGTCTTCAATCCTGCCCCACAGCTGCCAAGCAAAGTTCTACTTGAGGCAGCAGTGGCTCATTCATTCCTTCATTTTGCGGCTGAAGATCCCTGTTCTCACCCTTCCCTCGCCCTCTTGGGGAAGAGGCTCCGTGGGGTTTCCAGGTGGTGGTCCTGTGACCCATCTGCTTCTGTTGAGAGCACCTGTCTTCAGAGCGCCAGATGACCTGCCATCCCTCAGCCCCAGGGCCTTGGGTTCCGGCCACCCCAGGGCCGAGCTGACCCCGGCCCAGTTTACAACGTGGGTGACAGACACCACCAGGGGAAAGGCAGATCCTGAGGGAGCCAGCCAGAAGGGAGTAAACAGGGAGAGGAGGAGGGAAACTAATACTGTGAGGACGTGGTGTGCCAAGAGACCAGCAGGAATGTCACAGTCATCGAAGTTCACACTCTGATGGCCTGCAGACATGCTCTGTTCTGTCCTCACAGGCTTTTGAAAATTGGGAAAGTTCACATCAAAGTCCAGATTTCTGATTTTTCTCAACAAATAAAATGATCTGGCCACCCTGAGCCTGCGTTCCACTCGGCAGCCGTGGCCGAGTCAGGAAACCTTACCGTTGAGGCTCTCCTCACTAGTTCCGAGGGCACCTGGGAGCTCCTTCAGGCCTCACCACCACCCTATGAGGCCAGGGCCGTTCACCTCATTTTATACATGAAGAAAACAAGAAGAGACGTCAATAGGCTTGCCCAAGGTCATGGCCAGGGAGAGGCAGAGCCGGGAGCCTCACCCAGATTATCTGCCTCCGAGGTCCATGCTCTTTGCATCCCCTCAGCTCTGTCCTGGTCAGAGAGCTGGTCCTCCCAGCACCAGTTGGATGGGCTGCAGATGCAGATAGCAAATGAAAACCCTCTGGCCACCCAGGTCCAGGGCCTCCCAGGCCACAGCAGAGTCCTGAGCTGGGCTAAATAGCTCTCTGCTGAGGCTCTGCAGAGGCAGCACTTTACCAAAGTGTGGAGCAGGAGGTGCCTGGTCCACGGTCCCACAGCAAACTCAGGCAGGCGGGAGGACCCAGCACTTCCATGTGGCGGCACCGACCTCTGGTCAGTCTAGGGGTGTCCCCCTCCTGGCTTCTCTCGCTTTGCTGGAAGCAGGCTCCCGGTGGTAGCGTGTTGCTCCATTTGGCCTTTCTGCCACAGATGGTGCAAACTGATGGCACAGCAGTGCCAGAACCGTCGGAGTCTGTAACTCACAGCACAGTCCGATCCAGTCAGGCTTCCCCCAGCAAAGCCCTCTTTCTGGTCAGTTGTACATTCTCCTCCTGGAAAGGCTGCTGGATGGGCCTCTCCAGGACCCCCTGGCAGTTCTAGGGGTAAATGGAGGGGCAGTACCTTAGGGTCACAGGGCGTCAGAGAAAGCGGGGAGACTGCTTTATAAGAATAGCTCATCTGTGTAGGGCACTCTACAGTTTACAAAACCCTTTCACATCTGGGTATATTATTTGGTTCTCACAGCTTTATGAGCCAGACAGAGCAGCAATTGGCAAATGTGAATCATGTAGGAAAGGGCACAGAATTCTGAGTTTCACTCTCACCTTGAGCAAGTTCATCTGTTTTAGCTTTTGTTTCCTCATTGATTAAAAAAGATTATAATCTCTCCCAGTCAAGGCTACTTTGCTTTTCTAATCCCAGGGAGTGCTGTTCACTTAGAATAGCACGTGATGGGTCCCCTCGGAATTGTGGAACTCCTCATATGCATGTTGTGAGGATTAAGTGACACAATTTATGTGCTAGCACAAGGCTTGGGAATTAGTAGGTGACTAACAAATGCTTGTCGAGTGAATGAACTGCTCACTCACTCATGATGGATTTTGAGGGGAGCTCACAGGAAGAAGGAAGTAGTATTTGCGCCCTGTGGCTGGTGTTGCATTTCCTGCCCATTTTTCTGTGTCTCTTGCCAAGTTGCCCTTTGTTTTAGGCCTCTGGGCTCCCAGCCGGCTGGAAGCACAGACTTATCTGTGGGGCCTGGAGAGCTGGGCCTGGGCTGGGTAATGACCAGCCTTCCGCTCACTTGAAGTTTCCGCTGGGGGGCTGGAAGCCACTGCATCCAGATGGCTAATTGCTTTGTGCCTGTTTCTGCAAATCACAGTGATTCACTGTCCCTGCTGAAAACACGCTCTCTTTTCAAAGATTTAATGGTTTCCAAAATTAATTTAGCCTCATCTGTTATCCCCCTGCCCTTCTACACTGCCCCTCCCCCTAACGACCACCGCTGCCCCAGGATGGAACTTTCTGCTCCAGAAAGTGGCTCTCTCTCTGCAGGGCATAGCAGAGAGTGGTGGGGAGCACAGATCCCTTTCCAGGGTCACCTGAGCACATGCTGAGTGAGGAATTTTGGGGTAGAAGCCCAGGAGGGAAGGGCTAGTGGCAGTGGCACACTTATCTCCCACCATCCACGTGCTTTGGCCCCCCAGCCCAGGTCTGACTGACACTCCTTGATGAAGAACTCCGAGAAGCCCCCATTTGTGCTGCTTTGCTTATAAAACTCCCAAAGATCATCTGTTTTGTACCTGTGAGCAACATGGTCAGTTTTGTTTGTTTTAGACAGCTCATTCTGGGTCCATGAGACCTTGAGGCCAGAAGTTTCGTGAGTTTACCTCCATTGGATTCTGACTTGTTTCTTGACCATCTTTGGGCCTCTGTTCTTCCCCGGTAACATAAAGCTGACATAATTTCTGCCCCTGCCCACTATTTGTTTATTTAATAAACATTTATGGAGCCTCTCTGTATGTCAATCATGTGCTAGGGACTTGAGGTACAGTGGCAACAAAGCGCCACAGTCCTGGTCCTTCAAGAACTCCACTCACAGTCTGGAGTGGAGAAAGAAAAGGCCCGAGGCCCGCAGGCTGGTACATGCTGCATTAGGGAAGGTCAGGGGGCCAGGGGAGCACCCAGTCTGGTGGTTTTCCAGGAAAGGCTCCCTGGAGAAGATGATGCCTGAGCTGAATCCTAAAGGATTAGGAGTTATCTTGAAGAAGAAGAAAGAGGAGGAAGAGAAGGGGAAGAAGAAAAGATGAGCAGTGTTCCAGAGAGAGGAAACAGTTTACGAAAAAGCCCTAAGGCGGGAGGAACCATGGTTCCTACTGAGGATCTGCAAACCAGTGCAGTGTGACTGGCCGGAAGACAGTGAGAGCAGGAGTGGTGAGAAAGGTGGCTGGAGACAAAGGTGGGGCCAGAGCAGCAAAGGCCTTTTAGTGTCTTAAGAAATCATTGTGGGGTTCTAAGCATGGTCCAATGTGTGTTATAGAGAAGTCACTGTGGCCGCAATGTGGAGAATCAATTGGACAGGGTTAAGACTGGAAGTAGAAAGGTCTGCTGTGCAATAGCTTGATCTAAAAAGTATTCCAAGGGGCCGGCCCCATGGCTCTGTGGTTAAGTTCAGCATGCTCCATTTCAGCTGCCTGGGGTTTGGTTCCCAGGTGCAGACCTACACCACTCGTCATCAGCCATGCTGTGGCAGCAACCCACATACAAAACAGAGGAAGATTGGCACAGAAGTTAGCTCATGGTGAATCTTCCTCAGCAAAAAAAAAAAATAATAAATATATAAAAATAAAAATTATTCTGAGACTCTGTGTCAGATATCGCTAACCATTTTTTATGAAACGAACAAAATATCTTGATGGATGTATAAAATTTTCTCTAACCCTTTTGGATTTTGCTTTACATATTTCAAAGCTCTGTTGTTAAGTACATTCAAATTCCCAGTTATTGTATCTTCTTGGTGAAGTGTTCCTTTTATCAGTCTGAAATGTCCCACTTTGGCCCTTATAATGCTTTTTACCTTAAATTCTATTTTATTTTGCCCATCAATAAAGGATTAGCTGAATCAATCATAGTATATCTACACAGTGGAGTACTATACACTTGTGGAAAAGAATGAAGGCCATCTCCATATGCTCGTATAAAGTGATTTCTAGCATATAGTGTTAGGATGAAAAAGCAGAGTGGAGAAAATATGTCTGTGTTGCTGTTTATCTAAAAATATTATTCATCTACGTGTGTGTGTTTGCTTATCTTTTAAAAAGTAGAAGAATAAACTGTGACATCAAAAATAAATTAAAAAATAAAATGGTTCTCTCTGGGAGAGAGAGAAGAGACCAAGCAGAGGGGTCGTTGATAGAAGCTAGACTTCTCTGAATAGACGATCTGATGGACTTGACTTTGGAGCCATATAAATATTATACATAATTATAAAACAATTATATTAAAATAGAAAAAAGCAATTCTTAAAAAAAAGAAATGACTGTGTATCAAACTGGTGGCAAAACTCAGGGAATTATTTCAGGAGACTTAAAATACAGTAATTTGTGGCTGTGATGATAGCGAAACATACCCTTTAGTACAATCACAAAAAACCCTGGAAAAAGATTAAACTTCTTTTGGTAATCGTACTGTTAGTACTATTAACATTAGTATTCTGAAACTATTATATATAGGTAGGATGAAGCAAATAAACAATTACGTTAACATCATTAGGATCTAAAATTTTCAGTGTAAAAGAGATGCAAATATAAAAATCAAATAAATTAAGCAAACATCTAAAGTTTGAATTGGAAATATAAGTATGGACTTAAAATCAATTTAAAATAATCTATTTCCTAGTAGGGTCAACTGAGAAGTCCTAGAAACAATAACCACCCTGTAACAATGAGCACCTCTAGCCCCCAGAGTGTGCTTTCTAAATACCATGACATGCCCCACTAAAAGGACTCGGGCTTCTTGGGGGAAATGGCTGATTACAGGATGAGACAATGTAGGGTAATGCTAGGATTTCGTCCACCCACTCATCTCTCTGGGTGCTGTTTTCTACAGAGAGTTCCTATGTGAATAGGTGGTTTGAGGTCTGTGTCACAGCTTCTCGACTGCCTACTGTATTCACTCATGCTCTCTCTAAAGGTCCACATCTATTTCTGGCATTGCCTCCAGTCCTGATGGGGGCCGCACACTCTCACTGTGGAACAGGCAAAGCAGACCATGAACTGGTCTAATGGTCTTCCTCATTCTCCTTCTTGGCCTGTTGGGCCCAGATGTGGCCTTGAGCTGAGGTTGAAATTAGAAGGTAGGAGGATGGGTCTGCACACACACTCCTGTGCAGTGGCATCAATTCTGCGGGTGACTCCTGTGGCAGCTGGAGCTCTTCTGTCCCATGCATGCGGGAGCAAGCATGAGAGAAGAGCTGGGTCCGCTTCTCATTGGTGGGGTGGGCTCTTGGTCTAGTTCTATTTAGCAATTTTAACAAAAATCTTTGCCCAAAAGCTGCGTCTTAATTGGCCTTGTTGCATGCAGCATTTCTCTGTTTTATTTTTTACTGATCTTTCAACCCTGCAAGTCCCTAAATTCTGGATTCATTGTTATCTTTCATCTTTTCTTGAAAACCAGCCAACTGTTTTCTAAACCTTTTCTTGAGTAGAACACTGTCAAATCAGATCGTAATAATCAGGACACACTATTAAACATCGTTTCACAGCTTTTCACTTTGACACCTAAGCCTTCCAAATGATCACAAATGACAGCTTTTCAAATATTGCACCACTGCAACTCGTACGTCACCATTTTTCCAGCCTCCGGTAAAACTTTCCTCACCATCCTTTGCCCAACTCTGAAGCCAATACCACATATTGTAGTTGTTTTTCCTTTTCTTTTTTCTTTTGGTATGGCAGCACCTCAATTCTATGTAGCAATTTCTGTAATAGCTTTGTTGGTGTAATAAACATACCACACATAATAAAAAATTAAAGAAAGCTAAAAATTGTATTTTAAATGACATTAACATTGAATTAAAACCAGCTTTTAAAAATATTGGTTAATATTTCCTTGGTGTATCTTTTTCTATACCTTTATTTTCACCTGTTTTCTATTGTTGCTTTAAAACTTGTTCCTCTCTGACACAGTATCTAGCTGAATTTTGATTAAAAGATCTAGTTGGAAAGTATTTATTTATTTATTTTTTAAAGATTGGCACCTGAGCTAACAACTGTTGCCAATCTTTTTTTTTTTTCTCTCCTGCTTCATCTCCCCAACCCCCCCAGTACACAGTTGTATATCTTAGTTGCAGGTCCTTCTAGTTGTGGGATGTGGGACGCCACCTCAACGTGGCCTGACGAGCAAGGCCATGTCCGCGCCCAGAATCCAAACCCTGGGCCACCACAGCAGAGCGTGCAAACTTAAGCACTCGGCCACGGAGCCGGCCCCGGAAAGTATTTATTTTTAATTAATATATTAAATCCATATTTAAATTAATGTATCAATGTAAATTAATGTATTAAATCTGTATCTGCTTTTTTCCTGCCATTTATATACATATATATGTATATTTTCTATTTGCCATGCATTCTCTTTGCTTCTTTTTCCTTTTCTGTTAGATTAAGATTGTTTTATTCCCTTTATTTTACTCTACTAGTATTGAAATTATATATTCTATTTCTACTGTTTAATGGCTAGCCTTACATTTTCTAACATAAAAGCAAATTTATATTCTTGTAACAAAGCCTAAACTAATCCCCAATTCTATCCTGCTCTCCAGTAAGAGGAGGACCCCAGCTTGCTTTACCCTCCCTCAGAATTCTCCATCTTACTTTAAACACACAATTATTAACCTGTTGATTCTTGTTATTTATAGTCAATACTTAATTATATTTACCACACTATTTGAGTGTTTCTTTTTCTCATCAGAGCTTCTTACGTCTCATTTCTCCCTTCTGGGTCCATTTTTCTTTTTTCAAAAAAAAGTGTCTATGAGTAGTACAATTTCTAAGTGCTTGTATGTCTAAAATTATCCTTGTTTCACCCCCACTCTTGAATTATAGTTTAGCTGGGTATACAACTCCAGGCTCACAGTGCTTTCCATTAGAACATCGATGCTGTACCTCATTCTCTCTCTCCTGTCTCTGTCGTGGTAGATGAGAAGCCCATTATCAGGTTGATCGTTGTTCTTCTTTAGGTACTCTGTTCTTTCTCGTGGCTTTAAGAATTTGTTCTTCACTGATGTTCTCTGGTTTCACTACAATGCTTCTGTATTTCCTCATTCCTGAAAAATTCTCAACCATTATCTTTTAGAAAAATGCCTTTTTGACTATCCTCTTCACTTTCCCCAGAATTCTTATTATAAGAATGTTGGCATCTTTTTTTATCCCATTTCTTGTATCTCTAGCTGTGATCTGAGACTTCCTGACTTTTTTAATTGAAGCATAATTGACATACAATATTCCATTATTTTCAGGTGTACCTCATAGTTATTGGATATTTGTATACATTACAAAATGATCACCATGATAAGTCCAGTTATAATCTGTCACCGTATAGAGTTAGTACAACGTTATTGACTATATTCCCTATCCTGTATGTTACATCCTCATGACTTACTTATTTTATAACTGGAAATTTGTACCTCTTAATCTACTTTACCTATTTTGCCCACCCACCAACCCCTCCCTACTCTGGTAACCACCAGGTTGTTTCCTGTATCTATGATTCTATTTCTGTTTTGTTTTCTTTGTTGTTTTGTTTTGTTTTTTAGATTCTACATATAAGTGAAATCATATGGTATTTGTCTTCCTCTGTCTGACTTATTTCACTTAGTATAATATTCTCTAGGTCTATCCATGTTGTCACAAATGGCAAGATTTCATTATTTTTTATGGCTGAGTAGTATTCCACTGAAGATGTGAATTCCACTGAAGTATTCACATCTTCTTTATCCACTCATCTACCAATGGACACTTAGGTTGCTTCCATATCTTGCCTATTGTAAATAATGCTGCTGTGAACATAGGGGTGCATATATCTCTTCAAATTAGTGTCTTCATTTTCTTTGGATAAATACCCAGAAGTGGAATTGCTGGATCGTATGGTAGTTTTTTAATTTTTTGAGGAAACTCCATACTGTTTTCCACAGTGGCTGCACCACCAATTTACATTCCCACCACCAATGTGTGAGGGTTTGCTTTTCTCCACATCCTTGCCAACAACTGTTATTTGTTGTCTTTTTGATAATAGCCATTCTGACAGGTGTGAGGTGATGTCTCACTGTGGTTTTGTTTGAGACCTCCTCACTTCTATCTTCCAAATCACTAATTCTCTTTACCTATGTGTATTCTCATTCTATAGTCACCTATTCTTGTTTCACGTACAGTATTCCTTCAATTACTTCTTTAAGGGTTTTAAACATAACTATTTTAAAGCCCCTTTTATAATGTTCTTTATCTAATTCCTGGGTGTGTGTCCTCCAACTTTTGAGGTAGTGATGGTCATTCATGGTGCTGTAGTTCTTTATACATTCTGTGATTCTTGTGTTTTAGTTCATATTCTCTAGAAATTGTTTCTATGGGAATTTTCTTCTGAAAATGCTCTGGATTGGAGAGGCCTTCTTATAGACAATTTAATCATTATCTTTTCCCCAATACTATTGGATACACTGATTCTAGAAACTATGTCTTACAGTATTGTTTAGGTTTATAGTTTTACACTATTTGGAAAGTCCAAATTTAGACCCCACATCTGTGCACACAGCACAGACTGCAGGTTTCATTCTACTACAAGCAACTCTGATTCTACCCCAAGCTGCGGGAGGAGATATTGTGGTCCCAATTCATGGATGGATCATGTGCTCCTGGCTCCTGCCTTTATGCAAAGACATTAGCTTCCTAAGAGAAAGTGCTTGGGAGGGAAATATTTTGAATATTTGCAAATATTGAAAATGTCTTCCTTCTTCTGTTGCATTTATTTCATAGTTTGAATGGGAGTAGAATTTTGGGGTGAAATCATCTTCCCTCAGAATTTTGGAGCCGTTGTCTTCCAGGATCCAGTACTGCTTTGAGATGTTCACTGTGATTCCCAGGACTGTTTTTTAACTCTTGTTTTTTTTTTCTTTCTCAAGGTTTTAGAATCTCCTCTTTTCCCTGTTGTTAGGAGACTTCCTGAGACTTCACTGAGTGTCTTCCATCCTTTGGGTTGCCAGGCACTTAACAATCCTTTCAGTCTGGAGTCTCAGGACTTCCCTTCCAGGAAGGTGGGCTTTCAGCTTTGGAAAGGGAGGAGGATGAGATGGATATGATGCTTCATGACCTGCAGCTTGAGGCTTCCAGCATCACTTACCAGATGATAGGCCAAAGATTCAAGGGGCCAGTGACCAATCTCTATACCCACTACCTCTTTTAGAAAAGCTAATTTCTATTTTTACCAAAATATATTAAAATAATCAAATAGAACTTTTTAAATAAAAAAACTTTTATATAAAATCATCAGCCCTCTGCCCCTCCTTCCCTGTTTGCATTCTTCTTCCCTGGAGACACTTTCCACTGTTTCAGCTGTTTTCTTCTGATAATTTCTGCTTAAAAAATAATATGTTTATTCTGTTATTTCTTGATACAGCTCTGCCACGGCACCTGCATGGGAACCATGTTCTGTGCGGGAACAGCTCTGCCATGGCACCCTGGTGAGCTTGCACATTTCCAAACAGGCTACTAGAGCAAAGGGCTGAACTACCGCTAATCTGAGTCTTGGTGGAATGCCTTGTGATCCTCCCCCAGCATGAGAGGGTGGAAGCTATCTTCCCTATCTTCCTCAGAAGGCTGTCACAAGACAGCTTCTTATTGCCTTGAGTTCTGATGAGATATGGGGCTCTCTGTCCTGCCCTCCTCTCCAGGGCTATAGGTAATCAATTCTTTTTCTCTCTTGGCTTTAAAATTTATTCTTGATGTTCTCTAGTTTCGTTATAACATTTTTCTATTATCTCATTTCTGGGAAATTCTCAAATATTCTTTGAAAAAATTACTTTTTTGTCATCCTCTCCACTTTCTCCCAGCATTCTTATTATAGGAATCTTCCCACTTCTTTTTTATCCCATCTCTTTTATGTTCCTGGCTATGATCTCGGAGACTTTCTTACTTCTATTTTCCAACTCACTAAAGCTGCATGCCTCAGAATAGAGCTGCAGAATATAAAACCGCTTAGTCACCATCTAGAACTGGCTCCTCAGCAAGAGGTATCCCACAAGTCATGTTTCAGTTATCCAGCCCCTTTTGTTTCAGTGTCATCCTTTTTGGTGTATGGGACCAGGATCACAGGGAGCCAGCACCTTTGGCTTCTTCTTCTTGCTATCTCTGTGAGTGAAAAATTGCCTAAATCGAAAAGCGCCTCATTTTATCTTTACTGGTTGAATCAGTCAAGCCTTGCCCTTGCTTTGTCTCATATGGATGAGCTTGACAGATACTGTCTGTTGATTTTCTCCATGGTAATCGAGATTTTAGTTTTCTTACATTTCTCTTCTCTCATGTTCCCATATAAGTGTAGTATGATTTTTAAAAATTAAATCAATAGTCAATGTTTATTTTATTATGACTCTGTAAATATTGTTTACTGCTGAGCGATGGTATTGCATCATTACATTCGCTCCAACTTTGTTTTTCCTGCAGTTAACAGTTGCCATAGTTTTTTGTTTAGTTTCTTTTTAATAACTATTGCTAATATGTTCAAAATGTTCTCCATGTATCTGTTAAACATCTAGCTATGTTTTTTCCAAATATCCAAATGTATCAAGTAATCTATCAGTATCTTCCCTTCCCCCCACCTCCTCCTTCCCATACCCTCTGTTATCTTGCTTCAGTTTGGATGGGTTGCTCTCTACACCTGGGGCTCAGGTGTCATCTTAGGACATCCTCTGATCAATCTTCTCCTTTGTATTGCTCCTCTGTTTTCTAGAGTCCCTTTGTTCCTTGTTCTTGGCTTAGTCTTTCATTTCACTGAATCATATCCTTCACTATCTACTAAGAAAAGGTGTGTGGGAAGGAAAAATTTTGAGTTCTTACATATCTGAAGATATCTTTATTCCACACTTATCCTTTATTTGGATAAGTACAGAGTTCTAGGATAAAAATAATTTTCCCTCAGAACTTTGGGTGCCCGACACTACTGTCCCACAGCGCCCTGTACTGCTGTTGAGATGCCTGACGCCACAGCTTCCTACTCCGTCACACATGACGTGAAGCTACGAGGTTATTTCTTTTATCCTGGCGTTCTGAAATTCAAAATTATTACCTTGGTATTTTCCCGCCATTCTACTGGACACTTAGTGGGCACTTTCAACTGGGAGATTTATTTCTTTCACGTCTGGGAAATCTTCTTACACTATTATTATTTAAAAAATAGTTTTCTGTCCTTTGTTTTCTCTGTCTTCTGAAACTTCATACAGATATCAGGACTCCTTGAATAATCCTCTAACACTCTTTTCTCTCCTGATTTTCATCTAGCTTTCTATTCTGCTTTCTGAGAAATTTCAACTTTTTTTCCCTACTCTTTCGTTGAAGCTTTTATTTTAGCTATCACGTTTTAAATTTCGAATTGCTCTTGCTCATTCTCTGATTATTCCTTTTTCATAACACCCTATTCTTTTTCATGAATATGCATCTTTTTTTAGATCTCTGAGGCTATTCATTAAATGTATACATAAAAATTTTAAAAATCTTTTCTTCTCCTTACGCCATCTCTGTTTCCTCTGAGTCCGTTTTCTTTTTTCAACGTCTGTTTGCTTTGGTCTCTGTCTCTCACTTGGGATACTTTCTGCAAATTCCTGGTGATCCCGGGCTGTCCAGTCCCGCATAACAGCGAGTGTCAGCGTGAGAGGCAGCAGTGCCTGTGGGCAAGGATTTAACTGGCGGGCCTCACTCGGGCTATTTCATTGGGAGACCATGAAAAGTCGCTACTTAGAGGCCTTCTCTCTGGGGCTAGTAAATCTTCTCAGTGAGCTATCCTCCAGTCTACCCAGGGGATATGTCCCTGACAGTCCTTTCCGGGGTGGGGTAAGGGAAGGAGTCTGGCAGAGGGCCTTACTATTAACTTGTGGATCTACACTTAATCCTCCTGTTTTCAGCCAGGCAGCTGCCCTCTACTGTTGGTGGGATCTCTGAGTTTGGGGATACTCTGGTTCAATTTCTCTAAAGAAAAACCCTCCAGTCTCTGGCAGGGACATAGTTGCCCAACTGTGTGAGATTGGGAGGGGATCTAGAGTTGTAATTTCTCCATGTATGTCTCTCAACCAGTTCCCTAGAGTTTAGCCAATGCCTCAAACTCACTTCTTGCAGGACCTGCTGCCTTTAAGGCCCCTGCCTCTCCGGGCTCTGTGGGAAGAATCTGCTCACTTCTCACCATCAGTTCCTTCTCCAGGTCCTTCCAACTCTTAGTTTTCTCTACTCCACTAATTCAGTTACCATTCCTCCAGCCCTTTCGGTCATCCCCAAATTACTGAACTCTCTGGTCCACTGATGTCCTCATTTCCATTCAATGTATTCTCATGACTGTATACTTTAAAAAAAATTGCGGGGGCGGGGGTGTTGTCTATGGAGGGAGAGGAGAGAAAGGCATATGATTAATTTGTTATCTCTAACTGAAAGTTCATACCTACTTAAAAAAAGTGTTTCCAGATTTTATTAATAGTACATACTTTATAGAAAATTTGAGCATACATTAAAGCAAATGCTTATGATCCTACCATCCAGAAATAATCAATATTAGCATTTTGGTTATGATACAATTACCCACTTTTTAAAAAGTAAACTTTTTATTTTAATAGTTTTAGATTTATAGTGTGGGGACCTGGAATTGGCCACCCCAAGATATGTCTCTTTGGCATCAGGATTATTTGAGGCTCATTGCTTTTGATAAACTGGGACAGGCAAGGAGGCTCTGAGGAATGGAACTTGCCCTTTGTTAGGACACGTTTACATTTGTAAGGTAAATCTCTACCTGTAAAAGGTGCCTCCCTCTCTGTACCAGGAAGAAGAAAGGAGATGACCTTCTCTCTAGAAACTCTTAATCAATACCAAAGGCAAGGACTTAAATCTGCATTTTATTGTGCTAGTCTGGTAACCTCCTGTAACTGACTTCCCTCCCCCTCCCAACATTGGCATTTCTTTAAGGATTAAGCATCTTTCCTTAGGCTAGGAACTGATTGCTGCCCTGTGAGCGCCCAGCTCCAGATGATAGACTTGCCTCCTGCTAAGCCCACCGAGATAGCAGACCATTACCTGCTGTGTCCATCAAGCAACGTGCTGACAGGGCAATCTTGTGACTATTATGGGAGGGACATTTCAATCACATGTGAAACACCCCGTTTGGGGGTATATAACCACTCTGTGTACCCCACTTCTTCGGTGCCCTTTCTTCCTTCAGGAAGAAAGGCCCCGGGCCATGGTTCCTCATAAAGCTTTGTTTAATTTTCTCTTGCTATTCTGTCTCATGTGAATTTAATTCGTTCTCCAGCCAGACGAACCCCCATTTGGGAAGAGGAAATGTCTTCCTCCCCTACAATAGAAAAATCACAAGGCTGGTATGGAGTTCTCAAACTGTGTATATTTCCTGTCCCAGTTCTAAAATCAAGCATTTCTCCAAGATGACCTTGTCATTTTATTGGAGAGTGGTACTGGAAACCAAGATCTGGGTACATTTGTCACAATTAATGAACCAATATTGATACACCATTATTAACTAAATCCAAACTTTATTCATATTTCCTTAGTTTTCCCCCAATGTCCTTTTTCTGTTGCAGGATCACATTCAGGATACTACATTATTTAGTCGTCATATCTCCTTAGGTTCCTCTTGGCTGTGACAGTTTCTCAGACTTTTCTCGTTTTTGATGACTTTAACAGTTTGGGGGAGTACTGGTCAGATATTTTGTAGAATGTCCCTCACTTGGGACTTGTCTGATGGTTTTCTTATGATTAGCCTTGGGTTATGGATTTTTGCAGGAGGAAGACCACAGAGGTGAAGCACCATTCTCATCACATCAGATCAAGGGTACATCCTATCAACATGACCTACTACTGTTGATGCTGACCTTGATCACCTGGCTAAGGTAGTATTTGACAAGTTTCTGCACTGTAAAGTTACTTCCCCCACACCCCTGTCCATACTTCCTCTGTGGAAGGAAGTTACTATGGGCACCCCACACTTAGGGATTGGGGAGCTATGCTCCACCTCCTTGAAGGCAGAGTATCTACACAAACTATTTGGAATTCTTCTGCATGGGAGATTTATCTATTCTTCCTCAGTTATCTGTTTATTCAATTATTTATTCATATCAGAATGGACTCATGGATATTTATTTTGTCCTTTGGGTTATACTACAATAATAATTTACTTATTTTTTGCTCAAATCGTTCCAGCTTTAGCCATTGGGAACTCTTTCAGTTGGCTCCTATGTCCCTTCATGTTCTCTCCGCCCATCATTGTGCAGTTTTTGAGCACTCTCTTATTGTCTGGCTCTATAACATGTTCCTGGGGACCGGCCCTGTTGCCTAGTGGTTAAGTTCAGTGTGTTCTGCTTCGGTAGCCCAGGTTCAGTTCCCAGGTGAGGACCTACACTATTCGTTGGCGGTCAGGCTGTGGCAGTGACCCACACACAAAATAGAGGACTATTGGCACAGATGTTAGCTTAGGGTAAATCTTCAGCAGAAAACAAACAAACAAAAAGCTCCTGGATCATCCTGCGTATTTCCTCTCCCAGTTCTAAAATCAAGCATTTCTCCAAGGTGACCTAGTCCTTTTGTTGGAGAATGGTATTAGAAACCAAGATCTGGGTGCTAGGTGTGCTTATTGCTACTGGGATGTCATTGCTTCTAGATCCTCTCAGCTGACATAGCAAGGAAATGGATAGGGGTACATATATCTATAAATATTTCCATGTGTAACCACCTGTACCTACATTAAGTTAAACATGAGTTTCCACTAATGTCTTCAACTCTAATTCACTACTGCATGGATCATTCTAGCCTTCTCCTCTTGTTTATCTGTAAACATCTACTTCAACAATAAGAAACCTGGCTCCCACCATCTGCCATCCATTTACTTAAATATTCAATTCCAGCATACATGTATTGTCAACCACTCACTTTTTAAAAGTAGGAATTTGTTTTAATTGTTCCAAAACTACTTATTTCACATGTCCAAGATTCCATAAAGGACTTTTGGTCCTCACAGTCCCTGATGGGTTCCCAGCCTTCAATTTGCCAAACTAAAATGCCAATTTTCATTTGATGTCGTCTTCAGGCTTTGGGTTGGTTGTTATTCTCTGGCCTCTCCTGTTGAAATGTCCTTCTGGAGGTCTACTGACAAGTGCACCCATCCCAGGCACCCCCTGAGTAACAAACTCCTAGTCTACCAAAATCCGTGCCCTAAATGGTCGACCAGGCCATGTAAAAGGCAGGGTTTGCCTTTGCTGGGAGAGGGGAGTGTTCTCTACATTCTTCCTCCCTGTAGACAAAGTTCTCAGAAACCACGTTGGCTGCAATGAGAGATAGAAGTATCCCTTAAATGATGTGTTCTCATGTCACCACACGCCACATTGCCCAAGGAAACGCTGCTATAAATAGCATTTGGTCTCCTCCCCAGTCCACCTCAGCCTGGTTAACCAAGTGATGGAGACTCGGTGGGAAGACAAGAAAGCAGAAAAACAGATCGACCAAGAAGAGGAGAGGCAGAAGGACAATGAGGAAAGAGTTGGTGATAATATTAATAATAATATTTATAATTAATGATTAACAATTATTTACATTTGCAAAGAACTTCCACATGAATGGTCTCATTTAGTTCATTAAGTCTAACAACTCAAAAAAGTATACGTTTTTCTTCATTTAAACTATTTTATAGGTTAAATTGGCTTTTGTGGGTTCTAGATTCTGGGATAGGCATGTGACCCAAGCTGGGCCAATAAGAATTGGCCCTGGGATTATTGCTAAAACTAGTGGGAAAGAACCATGTTCTCTTTCTGTTGGGACTGTAGAATAAGTGGGGGTGGATGTTCACTGTATCTAGTTACTTGTTTGCTCGTTTGTTTATGTGCGTGGAGGAAGAGCTGAAGGAAGTATCCCGAAATGTTAGCATCAATTAATTTTTGGTAGTATAATTGATGATATTTATGGTTTTTACACATTTATGTATTATTTATGTTTTCTATAGTGTATCACATTACATTAACATAAATTTTTCTGTTATAAATTATTTTTAATTATTTTATATTTATGTTATAAAATAATATACATATATGGTAATATATTTATAATATGTTTATCATATACTATTATATAAATAATAGATTCATGCAATTTTTACTCTAATATAAGGCAGAAGTGCTTTAACCCCCTCATGCCCATTTATTCCTTCCCTTGGTGACTGTCTCAAACCCAGTTCCCTATGCCTGGCAGAACATGCCTCCTTAACCCCAGGATGATCCAGCATCCTAGAACAACTTTCTCAAAATAAAGTATTTTACCTTTTCAAAGTATTTGGGAAAAAGAAAAATTTCAAAGTAAAACATTTAGGAACTGAGAGGCTCTCTACTGGTTTTGTGATACCCCGTCAGATCCTAGGCCTCCTCAAAGAACAGAGTGGAGAGAGGCTCTGCTCTCACAGGGCGCTTTCACTCCCAGGCTGGCTGAGGTGGGGGGTGAGGGGGGACATAGGGACGAGGCGGGGAGGGGAGGGACACACAACAATGACACACACACCAGGGGCAGATGCCCCGCTTTTACCTGACTTTGTAGTCCTTTTAGAAAGAGCTCAGTGGGGTTTGGACTGGCTTTGATGCTCTCAGTAGCCCCTCCTGAGAGAGAACAGATGGCAAGCCCCACCGAAAGAGGAACAACCCCAGGCCCAGTAAAGCCATTTCCTGGGTTCCCTCCTCCAGTGTCTGCGAGGACTCCTGGGGATTCTACACGGACCGGGATGTTCTCCCTGCCGGTCACCAGCTCAGTCCTGCTCTCTCCCACTGTGGACACAGGCCCCTCCCTCAACTCCCCAAAGCACAGCGGAGGCCCGGCTGCAGCACACAGCAAAACTCCCCATAAACCCTGAAAATGCCATTCATTCCAAATGAAAACCACCGTTTACAAATACAACGACGATGCAGGCCCTGTAGCTTTACATTGTTCTGAACTGCATTGTCTCTTTTCCAGAATAGGTTTAAGTTTTATCCTTGCATAATCCAAAGACCTATTAAAATATTTTCCTAAAAACAAAAAGGATTATTGCCACAAGAGCAATTTGCTTCCACCTCCACAGGAGATGGAGGAACGGGGATAAAACCCCCAACCCGCGCAGTTTAGATTAGCAGTTTGTCCCCTGTTCTCACATTGCAGTTTTCAAAAATAGCAGAGCCCACTTTCTGCACCCTCCAGCGGATACCTATCTGGAAACAAAAGGCGGAGTCTGAAAGAGGGGCAAGGACTTGGCTGGCCGGGGACTATGGGAAAGACTCAAGAGGAGGGACAGAGGTCAGTGGACACAGAAAATGCACGTTTTCTCGAGACTGGGGCTTTACACCTTCAGAGTCAGGTATGGGGAGAGGGCAGGGTGAGTGTTCGCTATTTCTTCTTTAAAGGAGGCGCCTGGCATAGACCACTTCTCAGGCCTCTTCCAGCTCCAAACTCTCCACACCTCAAGGAGGTCAGGGAGGCAAGGGGCTGGCTCCCCAGGTGTAGGTTTCCACAGGCCTCTTCCCGGATTGCATCAGTGCTGCCAGAGTGTTCACTCGTTCTCCCACCCCACAGGTGCCTACACCTCCCTCCGCCCCCTCCTAAAACTTCTTAGCTTCAGATAACACCCTTTTGTTCTCCTTGTGACTCCACACCCATGGGGAGAGGGAATGAGGAAACCTTCGGGGAAGTGCCACCTATCTGATGAAGGTAAGAGGCTGCCCTGCACGCTGCTGTGCCTTCCAGGGGAGCCTGTTCCCAAGGTTCCCCGCCCAGGTCAGGAGGCGTTTTGGGGCTTGGCTTCCTGGCAGGGGAGGCTTGAAGGCATTGAAGGGGCGGGGGTGCTGAGGAGGGAGGTGAAGGCCCTGGGCTCATAAATCTTCATCTTGGGCATTCATTAGGGTTTTGTTTTTTTTTTTTTCCAGGGAATCCTCCAGGGAAGCGGTGAGTGTCTTCCAGTGGCTTCTCACCAGACTCACGATCAGGTCCACACTTCTTAGCATGGCATCCAGGATTCTGCAGAATCTTGCCTCAGCCTTCCTTGCCAATCCCCTCTTCTGCTCTCTCTCCCCAGACCCACTGAGCTCTAGCTACATAGAACTATTACTATTTCCCTGAACATGCATTTTGACACCTCTGTGACTTCTTTGCATGTACTGTTTCCTCTGCCTGAAGTGCCTGCTGCGGCATGTCTTCTTAAAGAACTCCTATTCACTCTTCAGGACCCTACTAAAAAATCAGACGCCTCTTCAAAGCCTTGCTTGACTCCCCAGACAGGGTTGGTTGCTCTGTGCTCCAAGGCCTAGCATTCCTTCCCTTGTTCCTCACCCAGTAGGATAATTATTAGGATTTGCATGTTTATTTTCTTCCTAGTTGCTCCCCCAGGGCAGGGACTGTGTCATTCATCTTTGTAAACCTGATGCCAGGCCCTAATAATTACTCAGGCAATATTTGTGTAAGGCTAAACACCATTTCTGCTGGATTTGGAGTATTTTTTGAGCAGCATTAAGAGAATTTCTGTCACCATGGACGTCCCCTGGCCCACAGTGACATCTCTGTATTAGTACAGCATCAGTACGGCACTCCTCAGGTAATTTGACGTCTGATTGATTTATTTTACATATTAACCCACTGGGTTTCTGTTACCATCATAAGATGAAGAGACTGAGACGCCAAGAGATTGAGCAACATCGTGTTCGAGGTTACAGTACACGCGCGGCAAAGCTGGGACCTGAACCCAGGTGTTCTGGCTGCGAGATCCACAAGCTCTGACTACACCAGAGATTCGCAGTAAATGTCCTTTGACTCTGCAGATCAGCATCACCTGGGAACCTGATAGAAATGCAGATTGTTGGGCCCCACCCCAGACCTGCTGAATCAGACGAGGGTAGGCCCAGCAGTCTGTGCGTTAACCAGCCTTGCAGGGGATTCCGCTGCACGCTCGAGTTAGAGAACACCAGCCTACACTGTAGCTGCTCCAGCGGCTTCCCTGGAGCCAGAGAAGGGTGCTCCAAGGCCAACTTTCACCCTTAAACAGTCGTGGCATCTGGGAGGGGCAGGGGTAGCAGGCTGGGGTGGAAGGGAAGAAAACGCCTGGACTGGGAGTTAGAAGCCAGAGTTCTAGTCCCACCAGTTTTGCAGTTATTGGCTGAGTGATTCTGAGCACCTCTCTGGGACTCAGTTTTCTCATCTGTAAAATGAGATGTTGATTAAATGATCTCATCTCTGATTTCCCTTTACATTATGTTGTCCAGCTCTCCTTTGGAATTTGGTGTCTCTGCCAGGAATGGAATGAAGACAGTATGAGTGCTCATTTTTAATGGATTTTTCCCATACTTGGAAATTAATAGCCCCCAGTTCCAAATCCTCAGACCAGCTATCCTCTACCTCCTTCCTTAGGGGCAGAAAGTGAGAGCAAACGTTGGAGTTGACTGGTGAAACCATTAAGCAAAAAATAGAAAAGCATTTGATGGTGTTGGTTGGGACTTCCCTCCGCTACCTGGGGCTCCTTCATGTGGGCCTTTTCCCTGATCCCTCAACAGTCACCTGCTTCCCCACTGTGACTCTGCCAGACCCCTTTGCCTACAGACCATCTCCCTGTCACCCCAGAACTCGCGTCCTTTCCCTGCTCCTTTCTATGGGGTTGCCCGATTCACAGGCTCTTGCTTCCCCAACATTCTTCAGAGGAGGGAGAGGGGTGATGTGTCAGGGTGACTTACTGGGCGTGCTAGGGGCTTGGTGGCCTGACGAGGAGCCCCACGGACACACTGAAGCCCTATCCTACTGGTTTCGTGTGGACCTGAGGGCCCTACCCAGGGCGCACCTCAGATGAGGTAGGGCTGTACCCACAGGGTACCCGGTGGGCCCAGCATTGGACTGGCAGCTGGAAAACCTGTCCACATCGGGCTGGAAAGAAGGAAGAATGCTTCTTGCCCCTTTGAGATGATTATGAAAATTTGAGACAAGTAATGGCATCGTAAAAGTAGAGCCCTGAATCAGAAAGGTGGGTAGAAGAATTTTAACCACTCAGGACCCGGGTGTCAGCAAGAGAACATGGCTGAACTCTCAAGTCCTCAGCGGCAGTTTTAGAAGTTGGTCAAAGAACCTGTCCCCTTCAGCAAAACCACACATGCCCGATAAACAGCCCGAGTGTCTGTCAAATCAGTATCACGCTCAGAGAGAGACTTTCGGGATGGTTTCCAGAGTCCAGGAAAAGCCTTAAAACGCAGGACAGAGGTGTTGCCAGCAGCCTTGGGTTAAAAGCCAAAGAAAGTGGTTATTAAACAAGGCCCCTGGACGAGCTGGAGCCAGCGTAGACTGGTCATCAGCTGAAACTCACTGAGGCTGCTCTTCTCAGCTGCAAGTGACCCTCTCGGAGAGGCTGCCTACGTCCTGGATAGAGCATCAATGAAGCTCCACATTAATGAAGAATATGTCTGCACTCCAAACTTATCCAACTGTGTACATTAAATATCTTCAGCTTTTGTATCAATCATGTCTCAATAAAGTGGTTTTAAAAGAAAGAATATGTGTGTGAATTTGTGTGTGGTTATGGCTTCTAATATACCCTTTCTATCAACTCACATTCTTAACAGTTATTGATCTCAACCCAGTGCCGTGGAGCCTCGTGTTAACACCTTCGGTGGATGGCTGCTCTCTTTGCCCGTTCTGAGCCTCCCACGGTGGGCCTGGTGGTTGAGTTCAGCCTGGAACCTGGGACCTGCCTCAGTGGCCCTGGACTTCCCGGGATCCGCAGGGCTTGAAGGCCTAGGGAAGATGGAGGCATAAGTCAGGCTTCCTGGGACTGCTCCAGAAGGGCTCTCTCATCTCCCTCAGTCTGCTCCTCTCCCAGCTCGGCCTGAAATGGGCCTGCTCTCCTGAAAGACTTGGATTAAAGACTTGGATTCTGCATATGTTCAGGATGGGTTTCAACCTCGCTCCTTAGAGTCTCCTAAGCAGCCTACTCTCTAGCTTATACGACTTCACAGACCACTGAGCACTCATTTCTGAGGCTGTCTTCCATCCAAAGACTGGCCAAGTCTGAACACATTGGTCCTCTAGCTGTCCCTGAGGTTGTGCAGGAGAGAGGAGACGTGGGCTGTAGTCTGAACAAGCTGATGCAGTCTAGCTCTGGGCCTTTGGCAGGTCGTTGTGCTTCTCTGGGCCTCAATTTTATCATCTTTAAAATGGGAGTGTTGTTTCAGCTACCCTCTGTGGTCTTCCACCTCTAACATTCTAAAATTCTAGAGCCCATCTTGGCCAAAACAGAAGGCTCAGAGGTCCTGTGCATCACCCCACACATGCCCAGGGAGAGGTAGACGGGGAGTACGTGCAGTATCAGGACAGAGGAGAGGACTCGGTCAGATGAGTACTTTCCCTTCATGGACTTGGATTTGAGAAGCGCCTGTTGGGTGGGGCCTGGCTGGAAGGAGTGAGACAGTCTCCCCCAGACCTCCCCCTGCCTGAGCGGTTGCCTCAGAGGCTGTTACTTAACTCTCCTTACCACTTTCCAGGGTGGGGCAGGGAAGGGCAGATGGGAGCCGCTGATGCAATAGGCAGACGCAAGCCTGTGTTGTTCTTCGAAGACGAAGCAAAGGTCAGCTGGGCTGGGTCGGGCCAACTGGGCTGCAGCTGCAAGGCCCTGCTCTTTGCAGAGTTTCATCTTCCTCTTCTCTCCTTGACTCTTTCCCCTTTTAACTTAAGTAGGGTTCACTCTCTGGTCGTCAGAGCGAGTAATTGATACTTTGTGTTAGGATTTACACACAGCCATTCACTTGTGCTCTTTAACCTGTAGTGGAAGAGAATATCCTTGCCTACTAGGAATGCACATGTTCACATGTATGGACACACACATGCTGCACACACCACACACACCCCAAACACACCCACACCACACACACACACACAGTGGAGGCACTCAGAAATGGGATGGTTGTTCTGAGAATCTGCTCCCACCAGACCGTTTTCCCCACGAGATCTTCCAGGAGGAAGCGGATCCAATCAGAGGATCAGAGAGCATCAGAAGATCTGGAAATTTCCTTTGTATAGCCAAAGCTTCAAAATATCCCGTAGGGTATGCCATTTCTATGCAAGTCCCCATCGATCAAATATGAATGAGACTCCAGGCTAGTTTCCCATCTCCCGGGGATCTGGATGCCCAGAACACAATAACTTTTAATCTTTTAAGTTAAAAATAATAATAATAAAGAGTCTGTGAGGGGGAAAAAAAGAGTAGGTGCATCCAGACCTTGATAAAAGGAAAATTGCTAAATATTGCACTCAAGCTACCTTAACAATGAACAACTACACTTCCATCATAAATTGCAAAGAAGTTGTCTTATCAAATCCATGCTTCAAGGCTGCACATTCCTTGCCAGAGGCTCTGGAAGGAAAGTCTAGTCCAGGTGGGCCCTACGGCACTCATTATTGTAATCATCATAATTTACTTTGTACTTACTATGCGCCAGGCCCTGTGCTACGTGATTAACATGAATTACCACATTTCATCCTCACAAAAACCCTATGACATAGAGTCTCTTATTATCCCTATTTTACAGATGCAGAAACTGAGGCACAAAACCTTAAGAAAATTGCCCGAGGTTACAGAGCTAGTAAGTGGTAGAGCCAAGGGGTCGATGTGGTTCCCCTGAGTCTGGAGCCTATGCTCGTAACCATCTGGAAAACTCATATACAAACAGAAGATTTAAGTGGGATAGAACCCTTCAAGTTACAAAAGGATTCACCAGAACGTTCTCTAAATCCCAAATTCCTCTATAGCTTCAGTCAATAAAATCTGTAATTTTATTTTACGGAGTTTGTTTTATGTCCAAATATAAGGAGCTCGTTTTTAAATGTAAAATATAGACTTTTGCTGTCTGGGAAGGGTGACGCCTAAGCCTTCCATCACGTCAGTTAATTCTGATATGATTAATTCTGTTAATAGTTAACTATTGACTTATTAGTACTGAATAACTAAATTTAGAAAGGAGCTTTGAGCAAGATAGTTTAAAATTTAAGTATGAATTTTATAGTTATACATTTGTTTGTATATATTCACACAGAATTGAATTTAATCAAATGGATACGCTGAAAGAGTGAAATTCTAGAGTTATCATAGCAGAGCGGGAGTTGGGGGTTTTCTTCTTGAATCAGCCATCAACTTGATTTATAGATGTTTTATCTCATTAACCTTTATGTCGTGGAGCTAATTAGTGACTCTGGAAACTGCAAAACACACTCGAAGCAATTGCATACCTCTTCAACTCCACCCTCCACCAAATTAAATTGGACCCAATTATTCCGAATCATAGAAGACGTTTTTGAAAGGCTTTGCCTCCTTCATCTGAAATGGCTCCCTGGAATGAAAATCAAACCTGATGTGGATTCTGATTTTCTCTTTTGGCCGCACACCATATTACATCAAAACCATTTGAATCCTTCAGAAGCTCTAGCTTCAGAGAGAAAGAAACATGTGCAGATTGTTGTGATTCTCCCTGTCTGGGTAAAGTTGTCCCAGGACCCTTTGGAGCGTCTTGAGGATCTTGCTGCCTGCCTTCTGCCTGCTGGTGAGCATCAGGGTCGCCATGTCGGAACCCAGTCCTGTTCAGGAGGCTGCCATCTTGAGGATGGAGAAGGTCCCTTGGGTACTAACAGCACGACAGGTATCCTTTTGCTTCCCTTTTCCTGTTCTTGTTTCTGGGACCAAGACCCTGAGGCATAAGTAGTTACAGCCTTTCTTCCCTTCCAGTCTTCTGGAGGAGGATTCTGAGCTGCTTGGCCCTCCGTTCCTTGCAGTTGGATTAAGGTGATGGGCTGGGATGGAAGGATGATAGAAATTAAACAGGCTAAATTAATTTACTATGAAAGAGTGTGAAGCTACTCTCTGGAGAGAGACTGGGCTGGGTGCGGCTGTTGAGTGGGAGATTAGGTAAGAAAAATGGCCACTGTTTCAAGAAAATTAGTAAAGATTTACATTATTTTTAAGGCATTTGGAGTTCAACTTATGTTTCTTTTGACTAGGACACCACATTCAAACAATTTTCTGAGAGAGGAAAGTGATTTGGGTAGAAAAATCAAAGACGACTTACAGTAGGGTTTTCCAAATTTGCATGGTCTTGGAACAGGACTGTGATGCGTAGGGAGTGGTAGAGAGGGGCCTGTGGGATGAAATGTTATCGGATGGGGGCCCTTCACCTCCCTTGGATGTGTGGGTGAAGTTGAGGTTTCTTTTGGGGTGATTTCACATGAATAGCAAATCCCAGTGCTGGTGTAAGGTGACACCAAACTTTCATTTCTTTCCTTGGTTTAGTTTGAAAATGGACTAGATTGTTAGCGTATTTAAGAATTTTTGGTGTGGGTTCTTGCTCCTTCAGTGCCAAACTGATGTTCTAATGCCATTTGACATGTCTCGCAGCTGAGTGACTCAGCCCTGGCCTCATGGACCCTCCACAGGCTCTCCCTCCCTCAGGGGTGCAGGTGTGTCCCCACCTCGGTCCAAGGCCAGGAAACTAACCACAATCTCCTGGCTATGAGATGTAGCCTCCTGCCTTGAAGGCAAAACAGGGTGAAACACAGGCAGGCAGGATCCCAAACCACAGAAGCTCGAATTAGGTCATCCTTGTGAACATGACAACTCGCTCGCTGTCTCTCTCGGTCAACAAAAAGAGACATGGACCCATTCAAACATGGCTTTAAGAGACTGATGATTTGCATGTGATGGTGACTTGCCATCCATTGAATGCTATTCCAAGCAACCGAGAAAGTTAATTAGCCATTCTTTTTCACAAGCCAAGAAAGGTGCAATGGCACATTCACACTAACTTATGGCAGGACATTTGAGTGCAGAAATTTAAATCACTTGTCTGGTAGTCAATGAGTACCATGTCTGATTTCTTTTTCCCTCCTCAGATGCACCTGGCAGCTTGGGGGACTGCGTGCTGGGCAGGAACCATCTTTCAAAGCCTCTGGAGAAGTTGCAGAGACACTCACAGGATTGTCCCTCTGTGGGACCGGGCTCTCTGGGACAGTTAGAATTAGGTTGAGGATGAGGTTAGCGGGGAGGAAGTAGTGAGGGAAAATTATTATTCCTTTGAAAATAGTTATTCAGGGGAACTTCGCCATGACTGGTATGGCCATTAACATGTCATTTTACCAGACGTGGAAGCCAGCCCAAGGCAGAGGTATGCGAGCCCTTGGGAATGCACACTTACTGTTTACTCAGTTCATTTGCGGGAATCAAGAAAATGCTACTGCCTGATGAGAAAAAGACACTGCTTTAGAAGGCACTCTCCCATGTTCACAGTATGTTTAAAATAATTGCTAGGAGAAAGGGCCCGGCGTTTTGAAGAATCCGTCAGAAATCTTCAGCCTAACTTGTTCCTAGGGCGGGATGAGAATGGATTTATTTAGGCTGAAATCCTAACTTCTACTGTCAAGGTTATCCAGAAAGTCTGGATAATGCTACACACAGGAAAAACAAAAGAAACATTTTCTTTTCTAGGCTGGCTCCCCTGAAGACGAGGAATAAAATCACTACAAATATGAGTTATTGATCCCTTCCTCTAAGGCTAGTTAATAATAAACAGTGTTTGTTCTTTGTAGGATTTAATGTTTCCCCAACTGCTTATATCACATGGATTTTGGACTTTATCTACAAGAGCCATACTGGTTGCCTTTGACTGCAGGATATGTCTTACTGACATCTGTTTTAAATGGAGGAGAGAGAAGAGTGCTAGAATTGATCCTGACTGTATTAAATTCTGCCCATTTTAAACATGTTTGAGGCAGCTTCATGAAATCACTCCTATAGAACAGATGAGTTCTTTTTGGAACTGGGACTTCTCTGTCACCCACGTCCCCACTGGTTGGCTCAGTCCCTGGTTCTTATCGCAGACCTACCTGAGAAGGCCAGTGTATTTTCTTGGCTGTATTTCCACATAGCCTTTTAATCTTCACAGATGAGACAACTTGACACACTTCTGTCTCACATGGCAGTGAATTCTTCTCTCTGCCAGCATCAGGATCAATCTTGTCCTGGGCAGAGGGCTAGAAAGACCTTGGCCCTAGTAGGCAGCATCAAGTAATGATGGTTACTGGCCTCACTCTAGCCTCATGCTCTGGCTCCAGAAACTGGACTCTTACCTCACCCATTTGCTTGACAAATATTTGTTGAGCACCTATTATGTGGCAGGACCATAAGTATGGCAGTAACTAAAACACATGGAAACCCCTGCGCTTCCCTAACTTCAACTCTGTTTTAAGGAACTGAGTTTTGTCCTTTCATTCCCAAGTTTCAACCTGGTTCCCTGATCAGTAAGTCACTTCTTCTAGAACAATGTTTCTCAAACTTTAACGTGCATACAGATCACCTGGGGATCTTGTTAAAGTTCAGATTCTGATTCAGTGGGTCTAGGGTGGGCCCTGAGATTCTGAATTCCTAAGAAGCTCCCAAATGCTACTGCTGCTGCTGCTAGGGATGTTGCCTGGGTTACACTTTGAGCAGCAAGGATGTACAGCTAGCAGCATTGGCACCATCTGCGAGTTTGTTAGAAGTGCAGAATCCCAGGCCTCATTTCAGAGCTACTGGCTCAGAATCTGCCCTCTGACAAGATACCCTGGAGTTGAGAAACAATGACCTAGAACAATGATTCTCAAAGCACACGCAACATCAGAAGCACAAGAGGAGAATTATAAAGTACCTGCGGGTCTCCATCCCCCACCCACTGAATCATATCATCTGGTGGTGAGCACCCCAGTGATTCCGATGGATACAGGTTTGAAAACCTTAAAGGCATTTTTGGAGGTCACTTTCCTAGGTTTGTGGGACTTTACAATGGAAAAAAACCTTGGAGATGATCTGGTAATCATCTGAGATGGTGTGCTCCTCTGATGTTATCATCACACCAGTCCCAGATAAGAAACCGGGGCCAGGTTCTTGACTAGGGTCTCATGGGTGGTGACTGGCGGAGTCGGGCCTTCAGCTTCTTCGAAGTTCTTCTTCCACCACAGCTGCCTCTCCTGCTGCTGCGATGCCGCCCAGCTTCCCACCCACCTCAGGAATGCCTCTCCTTGACCATGACCCAAATCTTCTCTTCCTCCAGCCGAGGGTTTTAGTCCATTATCTCCAAACCTCCACACCCTCACAGCTGCTTTCCTTCAGCCCCACAGATGCCATCCTCTCTCCACCCACGTCACCCACCAACCAAACCACATGTTTAATTGGTTGACTTTCCCCAAAGACCGATTCTGTCAGCCTTTTGATAATGTTTACGGCTTTCCTTGGGGCAGGTGAAGTATGTGGGTGGGAAGGGTGTTGTCTGCTGGACTTCCATCCATCTTTCAGGAAGGCAATTAAACTTCTTGCTCTTTGTCTTCTCTTTCAGCATCCCTTTCACTAAGTGTTCTGCAACCTTCTGGAATGTATGAGAACACCACCTCTCTTTGCTTGCAGCTTCAAGACTTCCTCACTCTTTCAAACTGGCCATTTTCTTTCCTCCTCTCCCTACCCAGGTAGGTGCTGCTCACCATGCGAAGTTAAATGGACACACCTGGAACTTATGGTCTAAGCTAGGGGTCTTAACTTGGAATCCACAATTCCCTAGCACAATACTTTTCAATCTTGAGGGTACACTAGAATCTCCTAGGGAGTTTAAAAAACCCCGTGTCCAGACTACACTTAGATCAGTTAAATTAACAACTTTGGAGGTGGGAGGCAGGCATCAATAGTTTATAAAGCTCCCTGGGTGATCCCAATGTGCAGCCAAGGTTGAGAACCACTGGAAAGATCAGGTAAAATTGTCTCTGGATGGGTGTATGTGCATTTCCTGGAAAGGTGAGGGCATGGTTTTTAGCAGATCCTCAAAGTCTTCTGTGACAACTTTCTCCTTTCTCCCTTTCCAAGAAGGCTCAGAGATGATCTAAGATAATTAATAAGGAAGACGAACTTACCAATTATTAAGGTGTCGACGAAAATAATCCATAACCAATCTATAAATGAAAATTTGGGTGCATTTATTCTGAGCTTAAATCTTAGGATTATAACCCGGGAGTCTTTCCACAAAGGAACAGAGCACTCCAAAGAAGTGGCGGTACACAGGGTGGTTATATACCCTCAAAGAAGGTGTTTCACATATGATTGAAATGTCCCTCCCACAATAGTCACAAGATTGTCTTGTTGGCACAGCACTTGATGGACACAGCAGGTAGTGGGTCTGCTACCTTGGTGGGCGTAGCAGGAGGCAAGTCTATTGTCTCCAGCTGGGCGGTCACAGGTGAGCGCAGCAATCAGCTTCTAGCCTAAGGAAAGATACATAATCCTTAAGAAGTTGCACCTTTATCTCAAGGGCCTTTTGCTCTTGCCATAGGGAATCTCTAAAGCAGATATACAATGCATGCTCAACAACCTCGCTCAGGCCCTTTTAGAAAGACAAGGTCAGGCCGAATTAGGTTTACACCAAATGGCTTCCTCATATATTCCAATATATCCTATTACTTGCCATTTTTATTTGTCAAAGGAAACACCAAATACATGTGTAAACTAAATAACTAGGCATTAACATGCAGACCAGAGGAAATGTCTATCGTTGCTTCACAAGTGAAGGGGGGCTTTGGGAATGTTGTGTTTGGTGGGATGGGACTGTCCCTGCCTCTCTCCCAATTAGCCAGGAAAACGATGTGATTTCAGTTGCTGCCACTACAGAGACTTGATCACATCACTAACTTCCTCCCTGCCCACAGAACCAAGGCCTCACCCCCAGCTATAACATCCTGGTTCCTTCATTCTCTAGCCCCAGTCATCCTTTCTAACTCCCCTCCCTCATTTCTTCACCCACTCTGGCCCCAGGAGGATGCTCACCGTTCATGTTTTTCGACACCTCTGTGCCTTTGCTTCATTCTTCCCCTGGTTCCTCCCACTCGCCCTGTCTCAGGTGGAGCTGGGAGGGGAGGTAGGATTGCAGAGACAGAGAGTGGTTGGAGGTAGAGTTCCCTGAGTATGGAAGATGCTCAGTTCATTTTTGTCAAAGTGAGTGGGGCGGCCACCTTGTGTTAGGAGCTCCTGCCTGGAGGACTAGGGGGATGATATACAGAGATTCAGGAGCTCTGGCCCTCAAGGGACTTAGATGCTGGGGAGGAGGCAGACAGTGATCTTGATGAGGATTTTTAGGCTGCTTAATTTTAAAATGGCTTATGATGAGGATTCTTTAGGCTGGTTAGTTTTAAAACTACAGATGAGATTCAGGCTCCAAGGAGTGGAATTTGTTTGCCCCTTTGTTGGGAAACATTTACATTTCTAAGGGAAACCTCTATCTGTGAAGATGCCTTCCTCTCTGTGCCAGGAAGAAGAGGAGAGATGACCTTGTCCCTAGAAGCTCTTAATGGGGAAGGCAAGAACTTAAGTTGGTGGCTGTCTGGCAATCTCATGTAACTGGTTTAGGGTGGTGGCGTCTAACCTTTCTAACCTTTACTTAATCCGATTTGATTCTTGTCTAAAAGTCATGGGATCACCCAATGACCAGACCCCACCTGCACTGATACCATTTTAACTTTTTTCATGTTCTTTCCTTTGTCTTGTAAAGAGATGAATCATATACCTATGCCTTAAATTTAGCCCTAACCCACAACTCGGGGCAGCAGCAGGAGCTCTGACTGCCCGTGGGTCCTGTCCCCACGCACCAGCTCTGCCTGCTCATGGGTCCTGTCCCC